>NW_027666021.1:0-37047 GCF_963924005.1 Protomyctophum bolini | reverse complement strand
TCCCACATTGCTCAAAGTGGCTAGCTTTCATCCCAACACAGTTTATAGGGCCATACGGTACATAGTTTTCAAGTTACAGACTAAGCTAAGCAAAATGAATCTTTTTTTTTTACTGTGAAAATGGCACTTTGGGACTGTGAAAGTGACATTTTGGCCCTGTTGTCCCAAACTGCCCCAGCACTTTCCACACATTGCTCAAAGTGGCTAGCTTTCATCCAACACAGTTTATAGGGCCATACGGTACATAGTTTTCAGTTACAGACTAAGCTAAGCAAAAGTGAACCAGGCCTTTTTACTGTGAAAATGGCACTTTGGGACTGTGAAAGTGACATTTTGGCCCTGTTGTCCCAAACTGCCCCAGCAACTTCCCACATTGCTCAAAGTGGCTAGCTTTCATCCCAACACAGTTTATAGGGCCATACGGTACATAGTTTTCAAGTTACAGACTAAGCTAAGCAAAATGAATCTTTTTTTTTTTACTGTGAAAACGGCACTTTGGGACTGTGAAAGTGACATTTTGGCCCTGTTGTCCCAAACTGCCCCAGCACTTCCCACATTGCTCAAAGTGGCTAGCTTTCATCCAACACAGTTTATAGGGCCATACGGTACATAGTTTTCAAGTTACAGACTAAGCTAAGCAAAGTGAACCAGGCCTTTTTACTGTGAAAATGGCACTTTGGGACTGTGAAAGTGACATTTTGGCCTGTCGTCCCTGTTGTCCCAAACTGCCCAGCTCTTGCCACAATGCTCAAAGTGGCTAGCTTCATCCCAACACAGTTTATAGGGCCATACGGTACATAGTTTTCAAGTTACAGACTAAGCTAAGCAAAAGTGAACCAGGCCTTTTTACTGTGAAAATGGCACTTTGGGACTGTGAAAGTGACATTTTGGCCCTGTTGTCCCAAACTGCCCCAGCACTTCCCACACTGCTCAAAGTGGCTAGCTTTCATCCCAACACAGTTTATAGGGCCATACGGTACATAGTTTTCAAGTTACAGACTAAGCTAAGCAAAAGTGAACCAGGCCTTTTTACTGTGAAAATGGCACTTTGGGACTGTGAAAGTGACATTTTGGCCCTGTTGTCCCAAACTGCCCCAGCACTTCCCACATTGCTCAAAGTGGCTAGCTTTCATCCCAACACAGTTTATAGGGCCATACGGTACATAGTTTTCAAGTTACAGACTAAGCTAAGCAAAAGTGAACCAGGCCTTTTTACTGTGAAAATGGCACTTTGGGACTGTGAAAGTGACATTTTGGCCCTGTTGTCCCAAACTGCCCCAGCACTTCCACATTGCTCAAAGTGGCTAGCTTTCATCCCAACACAGTTTATAGGGCCATACGGTACATAGTTTTCAAGTTACAGACTAAGCTAAGCAAAATGAATCTTTTTTTTTTACTGTGAAAACGGCACTTTGGGACTGTGAAAGTGACATTTTGGCCCTGTTGTCCCAAACTGCCCCAGCACTTCCCACATTGCTCAAAGTGGCTAGCTTTCATCCCAACACAGTTTATAGGGCCATACGGTACATAGTTTTCAAGTACAGACTAAGCTAAGCAAAAGTGAACCAGGCCTTTTTACTGTGAAAATGGCACTTTGGGACTGTGAAAGTGACATTTTGGCCCTGTTGTCCCACACTGCCCCAGCACTTCCCACATTGCTCAAAGTGGCTAGCTTTCATCCCAACACAGTTTATAGGGCCATACGGTACATAGTTTTCAAGTTAAAGACTAAGCTAAGCAAAAGTGAACCAGGCCTTTTTACTGTGAAAATGGCACTTTGGGACTGTGAAAGTGACATTTTGGCCCTGTTGTCCCAAACTGCCCCAGCACTTCCCACATTGCTCAAAGTGGCTAGCTTTCATCCCAACACAGTTTATAGGGCCATACGGTACATAGTTTTCAAGTTACAGACTAAGCTAAGCAAAAGTGAACCAGGCCTTTTTACTGTGAAAATGGCACTTTGGGACTGTGAAAGTGACATTTGGCCCTGTTCGTTCCTGTTGTCCCAAACTGCCCCAGCCTCTTGCCACATTGCTCAAAGTGGCTAGCTTTCATCCCAACACAGTTTATAGGGCCATACGGTACATAGTTTTCAAGTTACAGACTAAGCTAAGCAAAAGTGAACCAGGCCTTTTTACTGTGAAAATGGCACTTTGGGACTGTGAAAGTGACATTTTGGCCCTGTTGTCCCAAACTGCCCCAGCACTTCCCACATTGCTCAAAGTGGCTAGCTTTCATCCCAACACAGTTTATAGGGCCATACGGTACATAGTTTTCAAGTTACAGACTAAGCTAAGCAAAATGAATCTTTTTTTTTTACTGTGAAAATGGCACTTTGGGACTGTGAAAGTGACATTTTGGCCCTGTTGTCCCAAACTGCCCAGCACTTCCCACATTGCTCAAAGTGGCTAGCTTTCATCCCAACACAGTTTATAGGGCCATACGGTACATAGTTTTCAAGTTACAGACTAAGCTAAGCAAAAGTGAACCAGGCCTTTTTACTGTGAAAATGGCACTTTGGGACTGTGAAAGTGACATTTTGGCCCTGTTGTCCCAAACTGCCCCAGCACTTCCCACATTGCTCAAAGTGGCTAGCTTTCATCCCAACACAGTTTATAGGGCCATACGGTACATAGTTTTCAAGTTAAAGACTAAGCTAAGCAAAAGTGAACCAGGCCTTTTTACTGTGAAAATGGCACTTTGGGACTGTGAAAGTGACATTTTGGCCCTGTTGTCCCAAACTGCCCCAGCACTTCCCACATTGCTCAAAGTGGCTAGCTTTCATCCCAACACAGTTTATAGGGCCATACGGTACATAGTTTTCAAGTTACAGACTAAGCTAAGCAAAAGTGAACCAGGCCTTTTTACTGTGAAAATGGCACTTTGGGACTGTGAAAGTGACATTTTGGCCCTGTTCGTCCCTGTTGTCCCAAACTGCCCCAGCTCTTGCCACAATGCTCAAAGTGGCTAGCTTTCATCCCAACACAGTTTATAGGGCCATACGGTACATAGTTTTCAAGTTACAGACTAAGCTAAGCAAAAGTGAACCAGGCCTTTTTACTGTGAAAATGGCACTTTGGGACTGTGAAAGTGACATTTTGGCCCTGTTGTCCCAAACTGCCCCAGCACTTCCCACATTGCTCAAAGTGGCTAGCTTTCATCCCAACACAGTTTATAGGGCCATACGGTACATAGTTTTCAAGTTACAGACTAAGCTAAGCAAAAGTGAACCAGGCCTTTTTACTGTGAAAATGGCACTTTGGGACTGTGAAAGTCGACATTTTGGCCCTGTTGTCCCAAACTGCCCCAGCACTTCCCACATTGCTCAAAGTGGCTAGCTTTCATCCCAACACAGTTTATAGGGCCATACGGTACATAGTTTTCAAGTTACAGACTAAGCTAAGCAAAAGTGAACCAGGCCTTTTTACTGTGAAAATGGCACTTTGGGACTGTGAAAGTGACATTTTGGCCCTGTTGTCCCAAACTGCCCCAGCACTTCCCACATTGCTCAAAGTGGCTAGCTTTCATCCCAACACAGTTTATAGGGCCATACGGTACATAGTTTTCAAGTTACAGACTAAGCTAAGCAAAAGTGAACCAGGCCTTTTTACTGTGAAAATGGCACTTTGGGACTGTGAAAGTGACATTTTGGCCCTGTTGTCCCAAACTGCCCCAGCACTTCCCACATTGCTCAAAGTGGCTAGCTTTCATCCCAACACAGTTTATAGGGCCATACGGTACATAGTTTTCAAGTTACAGACAAAGCTAAGCAAAATTAATCTTTTTTTTTACTGTGAAAACGGCACTTTGGGACTGTGAAAGTGACATTTTGGCCCTGTTGTCCCAAACTGCCCCAGCACTTCCCACATTGCTCAAAGTGGCTAGCTTTCATCCCAACACAGTTTATAGGGCCATACGGTACATAGTTTTCAAGTTACAGACTAAGCTAAGCAAAATGAATCTGTTTTTTTTACTGTGAAAATGGCACTTTGGGACTGTGAAAGTGACATTTTGGCCCTGTTGTCCCAAACTGCCCCAGCACTTCCCACATTGCTCAAAGTGGCTAGCTTTCATCCCAACACAGTTTATAGGGCCATACGGTACATAGTTTTCAAGTTACAGACTAAGCTAAGCAAAAGTGAACCAGGCCTTTTTACTGTGAAAATGGCACTTTGGGACTGTGAAAGTGACATTTTGGCCCTGTTGTCCCAAACTGCCCCAGCACTTCCCACATTGCTCAAAGTGGCTAGCTTTCATCCCAACACAGTTTATAGGGCCATACGGTACATAGTTTTCAAGTTACAGACTAAGCTAAGCAAAATGAATCTGTTTTTTTTTACTGTGAAAATGGCACTTTGGGACTGTGAAAGTGACATTTTGGCCCTGTTGTCCCAAACTGCCCCAGCACTTCCCACATTGCTCAAAGTGGCTAGCTTTCATCCCAACACAGTTTATAGGGCCATACGGTACATAGTTTTCAAGTTACAGACTAAGCTAAGCAAAAGTGAACCAGGCCTTTTTACTGTGAAAATGGCACTTTGGGACTGTGAAAGTGACATTTTGGCCCTGTTGTCCCAAACTGCCCCAGCACTTCCCACATTGCTCAAAGTGGCTAGCTTTCATCCCAACACAGTTTATAGGGCCATACGGTACATAGTTTTCAAGTTACAGACTAAGCTAAGCAAAAGTGAACCAGGCCTTTTTACTGTGAAAATGGCACTTTGGGACTGTGAAAGTGACATTTTGGCCCTGTTCGTTCCCTGTTGTCCCAAACTGCCCCAGCTCTTGCCACAATGCTCAAAGTGGCTAGCTTTCATCCCAACACAGTTTATAGGGCCATACGGTACATAGTTTTCAAGTTACAGACTAAGCTAAGCAAAAGTGAACCAGGCCTTTTTACTGTGAAAATGGCACTTTGGGACTGTGAAAGTGACATTTTGGCCCTGTTGTCCCAAACTGCCCCAGCACTTCCCACACTGCTCAAAGTGGCTAGCTTTCATCCCAACACAGTTTATAGGGCCATACGGTACATAGTTTTCAAGTTACAGACTAAGCTAAGCAAAAGTGAACCAGGCCTTTTTACTGTGAAAATGGCACTTTGGGACTGTGAAAGTGACATTTTGGCCCTGTTGTCCCAAACTGCCCCAGCACTTCCCACATTGCTCAAAGTGGCTAGCTTTCATCCCAACACAGTTTATAGGGCCATACGGTACATAGTTTTCAAGTTACAGACTAAGCTAAGCAAAAGTGAACCAGGCCTTTTTACTGTGAAAATGGCACTTTGGGACTGTGAAAGTGACATTTTGGCCCTGTTGTCCCAAACTGCCCCAGCACTTCCCACATTGCTCAAAGTGGCTAGCTTTCATCCCAACACAGTTTATAGGGCCATACGGTACATAGTTTTCAAGTTACAGACTAAGCTAAGCAAAATGAATCTTTTTTTTTTTACTGTGAAAACGGCACTTTGGGACTGTGAAAGTGACATTTTGGCCCTGTTGTCCCAAACTGCCCCAGCACTTCCCACATTGCTCAAAGTGGCTAGCTTTCATCCCAACACAGTTTATAGGGCCATACGGTACATAGTTTTCAAGTTACAGACTAAGCTAAGCAAAAGTGAACCAGGCCTTTTTACTGTGAAAATGGCACTTTGGGACTGTGAAAGTGACATTTTGGCCCTGTTGTCCCAAACTGCCCCAGCACTTCCCACATTGCTCAAAGTGGCTAGCTTTCATCCCAACACAGTTTATAGGGCCATACGGTACATAGTTTTCAAGTTAAAGACTAAGCTAAGCAAAAGTGAACCAGGCCTTTTTACTGTGAAAATGGCACTTTGGGACTGTGAAAGTGACATTTTGGCCCTGTTGTCCCAAACTGCCCCAGCACTTCCCACATTGCTCAAAGTGGCTAGCTTTCATCCCAACACAGTTTATAGGGCCATACGGTACATAGTTTTCAAGTTACAGACTAAGCTAAGCAAAAGTGAACCAGGCCTTTTTACTGTGAAAACGGCACTTTGGGACTGTGAAAGTGACATTTTGGCCCTGTTGTCCCAAACTGCCCCAGCACTTCCCACATTGCTCAAAGTGGCTAGCTTTCATCCCAACACAGTTTATAGGGCCATACGGTACATAGTTTTCAAGTTACAGACTAAGCTAAGCAAAAGTGAACCAGGCCTTTTTACTGTGAAAATGGCACTTTGGGACTGTGAAAGTGACATTTTGGCCCTGTTGTCCCAAACTGCCCCAGCACTTCCCACATTGCTCAAAGTGGCTAGCTTTCATCCCAACACAGTTTATAGGGCCATACGGTACATAGTTTTCAAGTTACAGACTAAGCTAAGCAAAAGTGAACCAGGCCTTTTTACTGTGAAAATGGCACTTTGGGACTGTGAAAGTGACATTTTGGCCCTGTTGTCCCAAACTGCCCCAGCACTTCCCACATTGCTCAAAGTGGCTAGCTTTCATCCCAACACAGTTTATAGGGCCATACGGTACATAGTTTTCAAGTTACAGACTAAGCTAAGCAAAAGTGAACCAGGCCTTTTTACTGTGAAAATGGCACTTTGGGACTGTGAAAGTGACATTTTGGCCCTGTTGTCCCAAACTGCCCCAGCACTTCCCACATTGCTCAAAGTGGCTAGCTTTCATCCCAACACAGTTTATAGGGCCATACGGTACATAGTTTTCAAGTTACAGACTAAGCTAAGCAAAATGAATCTTTTTTTTTTTACTGTGAAAACGGCACTTTGGGACTGTGAAAGTGACATTTTGGCCCTGTTGTCCCAAACTGCCCCAGCACTTCCCACATTGCTCAAAGTGGCTAGCTTTCATTAACCTGACGCTGCCACATGAGGGCGGTATTGCGGAAACATATTCCCCAACACAACACTCATCTGGGATCTCTGACAGAGTTGAGCCCTGAGTCAGATCTGTTTCGTACCGACCAATCAGCGTGAGCTAAAGGCGGGATGCGGATGTGACGGTATATAGACACGTCGATATGATTGGTTGTGTTTGCACGCCCACACGGTGATAGACAGACGCTCCCATCCAATCATCTACCATGTATCTTGAAAAAAAGGAACAGCCCCGTCATCGAATTTGATTCCGCGATCCCAGATCCAAATAAGCTGTGAAACAAATTTGTGTAGCAAGCTTTTTGGATCTGGCAGCGTCAGGTTAAGCTTTCATCCCAACACAGTTTATAGGGCCATACGGTACATAGTTTTCAAGTTACAGACTAAGCTAAGCAAAAGTGAACCAGGCCTTTTTACTGTGAAAATGGCACTTTGGGACTGTGAAAGTGACATTTTGGCCCTGTTCGTTCCCTGTTGTCCCAAACTGCCCCAGCTCTTGCCACAATGCTCAAAGTGGCTAGCTTTCATCCCAACACAGTTTATAGGGCCATACGGTACATAGTTTTCAAGTTACAGACTAAGCTAAGCAAAAGTGAACCAGGCCTTTTTACTGTGAAAATGGCACTTTGGGACTGTGAAAGTGACATTTTGGCCCTGTTGTCCCAAACTGCCCCAGCACTTCCCACACTGCTCAAAGTGGCTAGCTTTCATCCCAACACAGTTTATAGGGCCATACGGTACATAGTTTTCAAGTTACAGACTAAGCTAAGCAAAAGTGAACCAGGCCTTTTTACTGTGAAAATGGCACTTTGGGACTGTGAAAGTGACATTTTGGCCCTGTTGTCCCAAACTGCCCCAGCACTTCCCACATTGCTCAAAGTGGCTAGCTTTCATCCCAACACAGTTTATAGGGCCATACGGTACATAGTTTTCAAGTTACAGACTAAGCTAAGCAAAAGTGAACCAGGCCTTTTTACTGTGAAAATGGCACTTTGGGACTGTGAAAGTGACATTTTGGCCCTGTTGTCCCAAACTGCCCCAGCACTTCCCACATTGCTCAAAGTGGCTAGCTTTCATCCCAACACAGTTTATAGGGCCATACGGTACATAGTTTTCAAGTTACAGACTAAGCTAAGCAAAATGAATCTTTTTTTTTTTACTGTGAAAACGGCACTTTGGGACTGTGAAAGTGACATTTTGGCCCTGTTGTCCCAAACTGCCCCAGCACTTCCCACATTGCTCAAAGTGGCTAGCTTTCATCCCAACACAGTTTATAGGGCCATACGGTACATAGTTTTCAAGTTACAGACTAAGCTAAGCAAAAGTGAACCAGGCCTTTTTACTGTGAAAATGGCACTTTGGGACTGTGAAAGTGACATTTTGGCCCTGTTGTCCCAAACTGCCCCAGCACTTCCCACATTGCTCAAAGTGGCTAGCTTTCATCCCAACACAGTTTATAGGGCCATACGGTACATAGTTTTCAAGTTAAAGACTAAGCTAAGCAAAAGTGAACCAGGCCTTTTTACTGTGAAAATGGCACTTTGGGACTGTGAAAGTGACATTTTGGCCCTGTTGTCCCAAACTGCCCCAGCACTTCCCACATTGCTCAAAGTGGCTAGCTTTCATCCCAACACAGTTTATAGGGCCATACGGTACATAGTTTTCAAGTTACAGACTAAGCTAAGCAAAAGTGAACCAGGCCTTTTTACTGTGAAAATGGCACTTTGGGACTGTGAAAGTGACATTTTGGCCCTGTTGTCCCAAACTGCCCCAGCACTTCCCACATTGCTCAAAGTGGCTAGCTTTCATCCCAACACAGTTTATAGGGCCATACGGTACATAGTTTTCAAGTTACAGACTAAGCTAAGCAAAATGAATCTTTTTTTTTTTACTGTGAAAACGGCACTTTGGGACTGTGAAAGTGACATTTTGGCCCTGTTGTCCCAAACTGCCCCAGCACTTCCCACATTGCTCAAAGTGGCTAGCTTTCATCCCAACACAGTTTATAGGGCCATACGGTACATAGTTTTCAAGTTACAGACTAAGCTAAGCAAAAGTGAACCAGGCCTTTTTACTGTGAAAATGGCACTTTGGGACTGTGAAAGTGACATTTTGGCCCTGTTCGTTCCCTGTTGTCCCAAACTGCCCCAGCTCTTGCCACAATGCTCAAAGTGGCTAGCTTTCATCCCAACACAGTTTATAGGGCCATACGGTACATAGTTTTCAAGTTACAGACTAAGCTAAGCAAAAGTGAACCAGGCCTTTTTACTGTGAAAATGGCACTTTGGGACTGTGAAAGTGACATTTTGGCCCTGTTGTCCCAAACTGCCCCAGCACTTCCCACACTGCTCAAAGTGGCTAGCTTTCATCCCAACACAGTTTATAGGGCCATACGGTACATAGTTTTCAAGTTACAGACTAAGCTAAGCAAAAGTGAACCAGGCCTTTTTACTGTGAAAATGGCACTTTGGGACTGTGAAAGTGACATTTTGGCCCTGTTGTCCCAAACTGCCCCAGCACTTCCCACATTGCTCAAAGTGGCTAGCTTTCATCCCAACACAGTTTATAGGGCCATACGGTACATAGTTTTCAAGTTACAGACTAAGCTAAGCAAAAGTGAACCAGGCCTTTTTACTGTGAAAATGGCACTTTGGGACTGTGAAAGTGACATTTTGGCCCTGTTGTCCCAAACTGCCCCAGCACTTCCCACATTGCTCAAAGTGGCTAGCTTTCATCCCAACACAGTTTATAGGGCCATACGGTACATAGTTTTCAAGTTACAGACTAAGCTAAGCAAAATGAATCTTTTTTTTTTTACTGTGAAAACGGCACTTTGGGACTGTGAAAGTGACATTTTGGCCCTGTTGTCCCAAACTGCCCCAGCACTTCCCACATTGCTCAAAGTGGCTAGCTTTCATCCCAACACAGTTTATAGGGCCATACGGTACATAGTTTTCAAGTTACAGACTAAGCTAAGCAAAAGTGAACCAGGCCTTTTTACTGTGAAAATGGCACTTTGGGACTGTGAAAGTGACATTTTGGCCCTGTTGTCCCAAACTGCCCCAGCACTTCCCACATTGCTCAAAGTGGCTAGCTTTCATCCCAACACAGTTTATAGGGCCATACGGTACATAGTTTTCAAGTTAAAGACTAAGCTAAGCAAAAGTGAACCAGGCCTTTTTACTGTGAAAATGGCACTTTGGGACTGTGAAAGTGACATTTTGGCCCTGTTGTCCCAAACTGCCCCAGCACTTCCCACATTGCTCAAAGTGGCTAGCTTTCATCCCAACACAGTTTATAGGGCCATACGGTACATAGTTTTCAAGTTACAGACTAAGCTAAGCAAAAGTGAACCAGGCCTTTTTACTGTGAAAATGGCACTTTGGGACTGTGAAAGTGACATTTTGGCCCTGTTCGTTCCCTGTTGTCCCAAACTGCCCCAGCTCTTGCCACAATGCTCAAAGTGGCTAGCTTTCATCCCAACACAGTTTATAGGGCCATACGGTACATAGTTTTCAAGTTACAGACTAAGCTAAGCAAAAGTGAACCAGGCCTTTTTACTGTGAAAATGGCACTTTGGGACTGTGAAAGTGACATTTTGGCCCTGTTGTCCCAAACTGCCCCAGCACTTCCCACATTGCTCAAAGTGGCTAGCTTTCATCCCAACACAGTTTATAGGGCCATACGGTACATAGTTTTCAAGTTACAGACTAAGCTAAGCAAAATGAATCTTTTTTTTTTTACTGTGAAAACGGCACTTTGGGACTGTGAAAGTGACATTTTGGCCCTGTTGTCCCAAACTGCCCCAGCACTTCCCACATTGCTCAAAGTGGCTAGCTTTCATCCCAACACAGTTTATAGGGCCATACGGTACATAGTTTTCAAGTTACAGACTAAGCTAAGCAAAAGTGAACCAGGCCTTTTTACTGTGAAAATGGCACTTTGGGACTGTGAAAGTGACATTTTGGCCCTGTTGTCCCAAACTGCCCCAGCACTTCCCACATTGCTCAAAGTGGCTAGCTTTCATCCCAACACAGTTTATAGGGCCATACGGTACATAGTTTTCAAGTTACAGACTAAGCTAAGCAAAAGTGAACCAGGCCTTTTTACTGTGAAAATGGCACTTTGGGACTGTGAAAGTGACATTTTGGCCCTGTTGTCCCAAACTGCCCCAGCACTTCCCACACTGCTCAAAGTGGCTAGCTTTCATCCCAACACAGTTTATAGGGCCATACGGTACATAGTTTTCAAGTTACAGACTAAGCTAAGCAAAAGTGAACCAGGCCTTTTTACTGTGAAAATGGCACTTTGGGACTGTGAAAGTGACATTTTGGCCCTGTTGTCCCAAACTGCCCCAGCACTTCCCACATTGCTCAAAGTGGCTAGCTTTCATCCCAACACAGTTTATAGGGCCATACGGTACATAGTTTTCAAGTTACAGACTAAGCTAAGCAAAAGTGAACCAGGCCTTTTTACTGTGAAAATGGCACTTTGGGACTGTGAAAGTGACATTTTGGCCCTGTTGTCCCAAACTGCCCCAGCACTTCCCACATTGCTCAAAGTGGCTAGCTTTCATCCCAACACAGTTTATAGGGCCATACGGTACATAGTTTTCAAGTTACAGACTAAGCTAAGCAAAATGAATCTTTTTTTTTTTACTGTGAAAACGGCACTTTGGGACTGTGAAAGTGACATTTTGGCCCTGTTGTCCCAAACTGCCCCAGCACTTCCCACATTGCTCAAAGTGGCTAGCTTTCATCCCAACACAGTTTATAGGGCCATACGGTACATAGTTTTCAAGTTACAGACTAAGCTAAGCAAAAGTGAACCAGGCCTTTTTACTGTGAAAATGGCACTTTGGGACTGTGAAAGTGACATTTTGGCCCTGTTGTCCCAAACTGCCCCAGCACTTCCCACATTGCTCAAAGTGGCTAGCTTTCATCCCAACACAGTTTATAGGGCCATACGGTACATAGTTTTCAAGTTAAAGACTAAGCTAAGCAAAAGTGAACCAGGCCTTTTTACTGTGAAAATGGCACTTTGGGACTGTGAAAGTGACATTTTGGCCCTGTTGTCCCAAACTGCCCCAGCACTTCCCACATTGCTCAAAGTGGCTAGCTTTCATCCCAACACAGTTTATAGGGCCATACGGTACATAGTTTTCAAGTTACAGACTAAGCTAAGCAAAAGTGAACCAGGCCTTTTTACTGTGAAAATGGCACTTTGGGACTGTGAAAGTGACATTTTGGCCCTGTTCGTTCCCTGTTGTCCCAAACTGCCCCAGCTCTTGCCACAATGCTCAAAGTGGCTAGCTTTCATCCCAACACAGTTTATAGGGCCATACGGTACATAGTTTTCAAGTTACAGACTAAGCTAAGCAAAAGTGAACCAGGCCTTTTTACTGTGAAAATGGCACTTTGGGACTGTGAAAGTGACATTTTGGCCCTGTTGTCCCAAACTGCCCCAGCACTTCCCACATTGCTCAAAGTGGCTAGCTTTCATCCCAACACAGTTTATAGGGCCATACGGTACATAGTTTTCAAGTTACAGACTAAGCTAAGCAAAATGAATCTTTTTTTTTTTACTGTGAAAACGGCACTTTGGGACTGTGAAAGTGACATTTTGGCCCTGTTGTCCCAAACTGCCCCAGCACTTCCCACATTGCTCAAAGTGGCTAGCTTTCATCCCAACACAGTTTATAGGGCCATACGGTACATAGTTTTCAAGTTACAGACTAAGCTAAGCAAAAGTGAACCAGGCCTTTTTACTGTGAAAATGGCACTTTGGGACTGTGAAAGTGACATTTTGGCCCTGTTGTCCCAAACTGCCCCAGCACTTCCCACATTGCTCAAAGTGGCTAGCTTTCATCCCAACACAGTTTATAGGGCCATACGGTACATAGTTTTCAAGTTACAGACTAAGCTAAGCAAAATGAATCTTTTTTTTTTTACTGTGAAAACGGCACTTTGGGACTGTGAAAGTGACATTTTGGCCCTGTTGTCCCAAACTGCCCCAGCACTTCCCACATTGCTCAAAGTGGCTAGCTTTCATCCCAACACAGTTTATAGGGCCATACGGTACATAGTTTTCAAGTTACAGACTAAGCTAAGCAAAAGTGAACCAGGCCTTTTTACTGTGAAAATGGCACTTTGGGACTGTGAAAGTGACATTTTGGCCCTGTTCGTTCCCTGTTGTCCCAAACTGCCCCAGCTCTTGCCACAATGCTCAAAGTGGCTAGCTTTCATCCCAACACAGTTTATAGGGCCATACGGTACATAGTTTTCAAGTTACAGACTAAGCTAAGCAAAAGTGAACCAGGCCTTTTTACTGTGAAAATGGCACTTTGGGACTGTGAAAGTGACATTTTGGCCCTGTTGTCCCAAACTGCCCCAGCACTTCCCACACTGCTCAAAGTGGCTAGCTTTCATCCCAACACAGTTTATAGGGCCATACGGTACATAGTTTTCAAGTTACAGACTAAGCTAAGCAAAAGTGAACCAGGCCTTTTTACTGTGAAAATGGCACTTTGGGACTGTGAAAGTGACATTTTGGCCCTGTTGTCCCAAACTGCCCCAGCACTTCCCACATTGCTCAAAGTGGCTAGCTTTCATCCCAACACAGTTTATAGGGCCATACGGTACATAGTTTTCAAGTTACAGACTAAGCTAAGCAAAAGTGAACCAGGCCTTTTTACTGTGAAAATGGCACTTTGGGACTGTGAAAGTGACATTTTGGCCCTGTTGTCCCAAACTGCCCCAGCACTTCCCACATTGCTCAAAGTGGCTAGCTTTCATCCCAACACAGTTTATAGGGCCATACGGTACATAGTTTTCAAGTTACAGACTAAGCTAAGCAAAATGAATCTTTTTTTTTTTACTGTGAAAACGGCACTTTGGGACTGTGAAAGTGACATTTTGGCCCTGTTGTCCCAAACTGCCCCAGCACTTCCCACATTGCTCAAAGTGGCTAGCTTTCATCCCAACACAGTTTATAGGGCCATACGGTACATAGTTTTCAAGTTACAGACTAAGCTAAGCAAAAGTGAACCAGGCCTTTTTACTGTGAAAATGGCACTTTGGGACTGTGAAAGTGACATTTTGGCCCTGTTGTCCCAAACTGCCCCAGCACTTCCCACATTGCTCAAAGTGGCTAGCTTTCATCCCAACACAGTTTATAGGGCCATACGGTACATAGTTTTCAAGTTAAAGACTAAGCTAAGCAAAAGTGAACCAGGCCTTTTTACTGTGAAAATGGCACTTTGGGACTGTGAAAGTGACATTTTGGCCCTGTTGTCCCAAACTGCCCCAGCACTTCCCACATTGCTCAAAGTGGCTAGCTTTCATCCCAACACAGTTTATAGGGCCATACGGTACATAGTTTTCAAGTTACAGACTAAGCTAAGCAAAAGTGAACCAGGCCTTTTTACTGTGAAAATGGCACTTTGGGACTGTGAAAGTGACATTTTGGCCCTGTTCGTTCCCTGTTGTCCCAAACTGCCCCAGCTCTTGCCACAATGCTCAAAGTGGCTAGCTTTCATCCCAACACAGTTTATAGGGCCATACGGTACATAGTTTTCAAGTTACAGACTAAGCTAAGCAAAAGTGAACCAGGCCTTTTTACTGTGAAAATGGCACTTTGGGACTGTGAAAGTGACATTTTGGCCCTGTTGTCCCAAACTGCCCCAGCACTTCCCACATTGCTCAAAGTGGCTAGCTTTCATCCCAACACAGTTTATAGGGCCATACGGTACATAGTTTTCAAGTTACAGACTAAGCTAAGCAAAATGAATCTTTTTTTTTTTACTGTGAAAACGGCACTTTGGGACTGTGAAAGTGACATTTTGGCCCTGTTGTCCCAAACTGCCCCAGCACTTCCCACATTGCTCAAAGTGGCTAGCTTTCATCCCAACACAGTTTATAGGGCCATACGGTACATAGTTTTCAAGTTACAGACTAAGCTAAGCAAAAGTGAACCAGGCCTTTTTACTGTGAAAATGGCACTTTGGGACTGTGAAAGTGACATTTTGGCCCTGTTGTCCCAAACTGCCCCAGCACTTCCCACATTGCTCAAAGTGGCTAGCTTTCATCCCAACACAGTTTATAGGGCCATACGGTACATAGTTTTCAAGTTACAGACTAAGCTAAGCAAAAGTGAACCAGGCCTTTTTACTGTGAAAATGGCACTTTGGGACTGTGAAAGTGACATTTTGGCCCTGTTGTCCCAAACTGCCCCAGCACTTCCCACATTGCTCAAAGTGGCTAGCTTTCATCCCAACACAGTTTATAGGGCCATACGGTACATAGTTTTCAAGTTACAGACTAAGCTAAGCAAAAGTGAACCAGGCCTTTTTACTGTGAAAATGGCACTTTGGGACTGTGAAAGTGACATTTTGGCCCTGTTGTCCCAAACTGCCCCAGCACTTCCCACATTGCTCAAAGTGGCTAGCTTTCATCCCAACACAGTTTATAGGGCCATACGGTACATAGTTTTCAAGTTACAGACAAAGCTAAGCAAAATGAATCTTTTTTTTTTTACTGTGAAAACGGCACTTTGGGACTGTGAAAGTGACATTTTGGCCCTGTTGTCCCAAACTGCCCCAGCACTTCCCACATTGCTCAAAGTGGCTAGCTTTCATCCCAACACAGTTTATAGGGCCATACGGTACATAGTTTTCAAGTTACAGACTAAGCTAAGCAAAATTAATCTGTTTTTTTTTACTGTGAAAATGGCACTTTGGGACTGTGAAAGTGACATTTTGGCCCTGTTGTCCCAAACTGCCCCAGCACTTCCCACATTGCTCAAAGTGGCTAGCTTTCATCCCAACACAGTTTATAGGGCCATACGGTACATAGTTTTCAAGTTACAGACTAAGCTAAGCAAAAGTGAACCAGGCCTTTTTACTGTGAAAATGGCACTTTGGGACTGTGAAAGTGACATTTTGGCCCTGTTGTCCCAAACTGCCCCAGCACTTCCCACATTGCTCAAAGTGGCTAGCTTTCATCCCAACACAGTTTATAGGGCCATACGGTACATAGTTTTCAAGTTACAGACTAAGCTAAGCAAAATGAATCTGTTTTTTTTTTACTGTGAAAATGGCACTTTGGGACTGTGAAAGTGACATTTTGGCCCTGTTGTCCCAAACTGCCCCAGCACTTCCCACATTGCTCAAAGTGGCTAGCTTTCATCCCAACACAGTTTATAGGGCCATACCGTACATAGTTTTCAAGTTACAGACTAAGCTAAGCAAAAGTGAACCAGGCCTTTTTACTGTGAAAATGGCACTTTGGGACTGTGAAAGTGACATTTTGGCCCTGTTGTCCCAAACTGCCCCAGCACTTCCCACATTGCTCAAAGTGGCTAGCTTTCATCCCAACACAGTTTATAGGGCCATACGGTACATAGTTTTCAAGTTACAGACTAAGCTAAGCAAAAGTGAACCAGGCCTTTTTACTGTGAAAATGGCACTTTGGGACTGTGAAAGTGACATTTTGGCCCTGTTGTCCCAAACTGCCCCAGCACTTCCCACATTGCTCAAAGTGGCTAGCTTTCATCCCAACACAGTTTATAGGGCCATACGGTACATAGTTTTCAAGTTACAGACTAAGCTAAGCAAAATGAATCTTTTTTTTTTTACTGTGAAAACGGCACTTTGGGACTGTGAAAGTGACATTTTGGCCCTGTTGTCCCAAACTGCCCCAGCACTTCCCACATTGCTCAAAGTGGCTAGCTTTCATCCCAACACAGTTTATAGGGCCATACGGTACATAGTTTTCAAGTTACAGACTAAGCTAAGCAAAAGTGAACCAGGCCTTTTTACTGTGAAAATGGCACTTTGGGACTGTGAAAGTGACATTTTGGCCCTGTTCGTTCCCTGTTGTCCCAAACTGCCCCAGCTCTTGCCACAATGCTCAAAGTGGCTAGCTTTCATCCCAACACAGTTTATAGGGCCATACGGTACATAGTTTTCAAGTTACAGACTAAGCTAAGCAAAAGTGAACCAGGCCTTTTTACTGTGAAAATGGCACTTTGGGACTGTGAAAGTGACATTTTGGCCCTGTTGTCCCAAACTGCCCCAGCACTTCCCACACTGCTCAAAGTGGCTAGCTTTCATCCCAACACAGTTTATAGGGCCATACGGTACATAGTTTTCAAGTTACAGACTAAGCCAAGCAAAAGTGAACCAGGCCTTTTTACTGTGAAAATGGCACTTTGGGACTGTGAAAGTGACATTTTGGCCCTGTTGTCCCAAACTGCCCCAGCACTTCCCACATTGCTCAAAGTGGCTAGCTTTCATCCCAACACAGTTTATAGGGCCATACGGTACATAGTTTTCAAGTTACAGACTAAGCTAAGCAAAAGTGAACCAGGCCTTTTTACTGTGAAAATGGCACTTTGGGACTGTGAAAGTGACATTTTGGCCCTGTTGTCCCAAACTGCCCCAGCACTTCCCACATTGCTCAAAGTGGCTAGCTTTCATCCCAACACAGTTTATAGGGCCATACGGTACATAGTTTTCAAGTTACAGACTAAGCTAAGCAAAATGAATCTTTTTTTTTTTACTGTGAAAACGGCACTTTGGGACTGTGAAAGTGACATTTTGGCCCTGTTGTCCCAAACTGCCCCAGCACTTCCCACATTGCTCAAAGTGGCTAGCTTTCATCCCAACACAGTTTATAGGGCCATACGGTACATAGTTTTCAAGTTACAGACTAAGCTAAGCAAAAGTGAACCAGGCCTTTTTACTGTGAAAATGGCACTTTGGGACTGTGAAAGTGACATTTTGGCCCTGTTGTCCCAAACTGCCCCAGCACTTCCCACATTGCTCAAAGTGGCTAGCTTTCATCCCAACACAGTTTATAGGGCCATACGGTACATAGTTTTCAAGTTACAGACTAAGCTAAGCAAAAGTGAACCAGGCCTTTTTACTGTGAAAATGGCACTTTGGGACTGTGAAAGTGACATTTTGGCCCTGTTGTCCCAAACTGCCCCAGCACTTCCCACATTGCTCAAAGTGGCTAGCTTTCATCCCAACACAGTTTATAGGGCCATACGGTACATAGTTTTCAAGTTACAGACTAAGCTAAGCAAAAGTGAACCAGGCCTTTTTACTGTGAAAATGGCACTTTGGGACTGTGAAAGTGACATTTTGGCCCTGTTGTCCCAAACTGCCCCAGCACTTCCCACATTGCTCAAAGTGGCTAGCTTTCATCCCAACACAGTTTATAGGGCCATACGGTACATAGTTTTCAAGTTACAGACTAAGCTAAGCAAAAGTGAACCAGGCCTTTTTACTGTGAAAATGGCACTTTGGGACTGTGAAAGTGACATTTTGGCCCTGTTGTCCCAAACTGCCCCAGCACTTCCCACATTGCTCAAAGTGGCTAGCTTTCATCCCAACACAGTTTATAGGGCCATACGGCACATAGTTTTCAAGTTACAGACTAAGCTAAGCAAAAGTGAACCAGGCCTTTTTACTGTGAAAATGGCACTTTGGGACTGTGAAAGTGACATTTTGGCCCTGTTGTCCCAAACTGCCCCAGCACTTCCCACATTGCTCAAAGTGGCTAGCTTTCATCCCAACACAGTTTATAGGGCCATACGGTACATAGTTTTCAAGTTACAGACTAAGCTAAGCAAAAGTGAACCAGGCCTTTTTACTGTGAAAATGGCACTTTGGGACTGTGAAAGTGACATTTTGGCCCTGTTCGTTCCCTGTTGTCCCAAACTGCCCCAGCTCTTGCCACAATGCTCAAAGTGGCTAGCTTTCATCCCAACACAGTTTATAGGGCCATACGGTACATAGTTTTCAAGTTACAGACTAAGCTAAGCAAAAGTGAACCAGGCCTTTTTACTGTGAAAATGGCACTTTGGGACTGTGAAAGTGACATTTTGGCCCTGTTGTCCCAAACTGCCCCAGCACTTCCCACATTGCTCAAAGTGGCTAGCTTTCATCCCAACACAGTTTATAGGGCCATACGGTACATAGTTTTCAAGTTACAGACTAAGCTAAGCAAAAGTGAACCAGGCCTTTTTACTGTGAAAATGGCACTTTGGGACTGTGAAAGTGACATTTTGGCCCTGTTGTCCCAAACTGCCCCAGCACTTCCCACATTGCTCAAAGTGGCTAGCTTTCATCCCAACACAGTTTATAGGGCCATACGGTACATAGTTTTCAAGTTACAGACTAAGCTAAGCAAAAGTGAACCAGGCCTTTTTACTGTGAAAATGGCACTTTGGGACTGTGAAAGTGACATTTTGGCCCTGTTGTCCCAAACTTCCCCAGCACTTCCCACATTGCTCAAAGTGGCTAGCTTTCATCCCAACACAGTTTATAGGGCCATACGGTACATAGTTTTCAAGTTACAGACTAAGCTAAGCAAAAGTGAACCAGGCCTTTTTACTGTGAAAATGGCACTTTGGGACTGTGAAAGTGACATTTTGGCCCTGTTGTCCCAAACTGCCCCAGCACTTCCCACATTGCTCAAAGTGGCTAGCTTTCATCCCAACACAGTTTATAGGGCCATACGGTACATAGTTTTCAAGTTACAGACTAAGCTAAGCAAAAGTGAACCAGGCCTTTTTACTGTGAAAATGGCACTTTGGGACTGTGAAAGTGACATTTTGGCCCTGTTGTCCCAAACTGCCCCAGCACTTCCCACATTGCTCAAAGTGGCTAGCTTTCATCCCAACACAGTTTATAGGGCCATACGGTACATAGTTTTCAAGTTACAGACTAAGCTAAGCAAAAGTGAACCAGGCCTTTTTACTGTGAAAATGGCACTTTGGGACTGTGAAAGTGACATTTTGGCCCTGTTGTCCCAAACTGCCCCAGCACTTCCCACATTGCTCAAAGTGGCTAGCTTTCATCCCAACACAGTTTATAGGGCCATACGGTACATAGTTTTCAAGTTACAGACTAAGCTAAGCAAAAGTGAACCAGGCCTTTTTACTGTGAAAATGGCACTTTGGGACTGTGAAAGTGACATTTTGGCCCTGTTCGTTCCCTGTTGTCCCAAACTGCCCCAGCTCTTGCCACAATGCTCAAAGTGGCTAGCTTTCATCCCAACACAGTTTATAGGGCCATACGGTACATAGTTTTCAAGTTACACACTAAGCTAAGCAAAAGTGAACCAGGCCTTTTTACTGTGAAAATGGCACTTTGGGACTGTGAAAGTGACATTTTGGCCCTGTTGTCCCAAACTGCCCCAGCACTTCCCACACTGCTCAAAGTGGCTAGCTTTCATCCCAACACAGTTTATAGGGCCATACGGTACATAGTTTTCAAGTTACAGACTAAGCTAAGCAAAAGTGAACCAGGCCTTTTTACTGTGAAAATGGCACTTTGGGACTGTGAAAGTGACATTTTGGCCCTGTTGTCCCAAACTGCCCCAGCACTTCCCACATTGCTCAAAGTGGCTAGCTTTCATCCCAACACAGTTTATAGGGCCATACGGTACATAGTTTTCAAGTTACAGACTAAGCTAAGCAAAAGTGAACCAGGCCTTTTTACTGTGAAAATGGCACTTTGGGACTGTGAAAGTGACATTTTGGCCCTGTTGTCCCAAACTGCCCCAGCACTTCCCACATTGCTCAAAGTGGCTAGCTTTCATCCCAACACAGTTTATAGGGCCATACGGTACATAGTTTTCAAGTTACAGACTAAGCTAAGCAAAATGAATCTTTTTTTTTTACTGTGAAAACGGCACTTTGGGACTGTGAAAGTGACATTTTGGCCCTGTTGTCCCAAACTGCCCCAGCACTTCCCACATTGCTCAAAGTGGCTAGCTTTCATCCCAACACAGTTTATAGGGCCATACGGTACATAGTTTTCAAGTTACAGACTAAGCTAAGCAAAAGTGAACCAGGCCTTTTTACTGTGAAAATGGCACTTTGGGACTGTGAAAGTGACATTTTGGCCCTGTTGTCCCAAACTGCCCCAGCACTTCCCACATTGCTCAAAGTGGCTAGCTTTCATCCCAACACAGTTTATAGGGCCATACGGTACATAGTTTTCAAGTTACAGACTAAGCTAAGCAAAAGTGAACCAGGCCTTTTTACTGTGAAAATGGCACTTTGGGACTGTGAAAGTGACATTTTGGCCCTGTTCGTTCCCTGTTGTCCCAAACTGCCCCAGCTCTTGCCACAATGCTCAAAGTGGCTAGCTTTCATCCCAACACAGTTTATAGGGCCATACGGTACATAGTTTTCAAGTTACAGACTAAGCTAAGCAAAAGTGAACCAGGCCTTTTTACTGTGAAAATGGCACTTTGGGACTGTGAAAGTGACATTTTGGCCCTGTTGTCCCAAACTGCCCCAGCACTTCCCACATTGCTCAAAGTGGCTAGCTTTCATCCCAACACAGTTTATAGGGCCATACGGTACATAGTTTTCAAGTTACAGACTAAGCTAAGCAAAAGTGAACCAGGCCTTTTTACTGTGAAAATGGCACTTTGGGACTGTGAAAGTGACATTTTGGCCCTGTTGTCCCAAACTGCCCCAGCACTTCCCACATTGCTCAAAGTGGCTAGCTTTCATCCCAACACAGTTTATAGGGCCATACGGTACATAGTTTTCAAGTTACAGACTAAGCTAAGCAAAAGTGAACCAGGCCTTTTTACTGTGAAAATGGCACTTTGGGACTGTGAAAGTGACATTTTGGCCCTGTTGTCCCAAACTGCCCCAGCACTTCCCACATTGCTCAAAGTGGCTAGCTTTCATCCCAACACAGTTTATAGGGCCATACGGTACATAGTTTTCAAGTTACAGACTAAGCTAAGCAAAAGTGAACCAGGCCTTTTTACTGTGAAAATGGCACTTTGGGACTGTGAAAGTGACATTTTGGCCCTGTTGTCCCAAACTGCCCCAGCACTTCCCACATTGCTCAAAGTGGCTAGCTTTCATCCCAACACAGTTTATAGGGCCATACGGTACATAGTTTTCAAGTTACAGACTAAGCTAAGCAAAAGTGAACCAGGCCTTTTTACTGTGAAAATGGCACTTTGGGACTGTGAAAGTGACATTTTGGCCCTGTTGTCCCAAACTGCCCAGCACTTCCCACATTGCTCAAAGTGGCTAGCTTTCATCCCAACACAGTTTATAGGGCCATACGGTACATAGTTTTCAAGTTACAGACTAAGCTAAGCAAAAGTGAACCAGGCCTTTTTACTGTGAAAATGGCACTTTGGGACTGTGAAAGTGACATTTTGGCCCTGTTGTCCCAAACTGCCCCAGCACTTCCCACATTGCTCAAAGTGGCTAGCTTTCATCCCAACACAGTTTATAGGGCCATACGGTACATAGTTTTCAAGTTACAGACTAAGCTAAGCAAAAGTGAACCAGGCCTTTTTACTGTGAAAATGGCACTTTGGGACTGTGAAAGTGACATTTTGGCCCTGTTCGTTCCCTGTTGTCCCAAACTGCCCCAGCTCTTGCCACAATGCTCAAAGTGGCTAGCTTTCATCCCAACACAGTTTATAGGGCCATACGGTACATAGTTTTCAAGTTACAGACTAAGCTAAGCAAAAGTGAACCAGGCCTTTTTACTGTGAAAATGGCACTTTGGGACTGTGAAAGTGACATTTTGGCCCTGTTGTCCCAAACTGCCCCAGCACTTCCCACACTGCTCAAAGTGGCTAGCTTTCATCCCAACACAGTTTATAGGGCCATACGGTACATAGTTTTCAAGTTACAGACTAAGCTAAGCAAAAGTGAACCAGGCCTTTTTACTGTGAAAATGGCACTTTGGGACTGTGAAAGTGACATTTTGGCCCTGTTGTCCCAAACTGCCCCAGCACTTCCCACATTGCTCAAAGTGGCTAGCTTTCATCCCAACACAGTTTATAGGGCCATACGGTACATAGTTTTCAAGTTACAGACTAAGCTAAGCAAAAGTGAACCAGGCCTTTTTACTGTGAAAATGGCACTTTGGGACTGTGAAAGTGACATTTTGGCCCTGTTGTCCCAAACTGCCCCAGCACTTCCCACATTGCTCAAAGTGGCTAGCTTTCATCCCAACACAGTTTATAGGGCCATACGGTACATAGTTTTCAAGTTACAGACTAAGCTAAGCAAAAGTGAACCAGGCCTTTTTACTGTGAAAATGGCACTTTGGGACTGTGAAAGTGACATTTTGGCCCTGTTGTCCCAAACTGCCCCAGCACTTCCCACATTGCTCAAAGTGGCTAGCTTTCATCCCAACACAGTTTATAGGGCCATACGGTACATAGTTTTCAAGTTACAGACTAAGCTAAGCAAAAGTGAACCAGGCCTTTTTACTGTGAAAATGGCACTTTGGGACTGTGAAAGTGACATTTTGGCCCTGTTGTCCCAAACTGCCCCAGCACTTGCCACATTGCTCAAAGTGGCTAGCTTTCATCCCAACACAGTTTATAGGGCCATACGGTACATAGTTTTCAAGTTACAGACTAAGCTAAGCAAAAGTGAACCAGGCCTTTTTACTGTGAAAATGGCACTTTGGGACTGTGAAAGTGACATTTTGGCCCTGTTCGTTCCTGTTGTCCCAAACTGCCCCAGCTCTTGCCACAATGCTCAAAGTGGCTAGCTTTCATCCCAACACAGTTTATAGGGCCATACGGTACATAGTTTTCAAGTTACAGACTAAGCTAAGCAAAAGTGAACCAGGCCTTTTTACTGTGAAAATGGCACTTTGGGACTGTGAAAGTGACATTTTGGCCCTGTTGTCCCAAACTGCCCCAGCACTTCCCACACTGCTCAAAGTGGCTAGCTTTCATCCCAACACAGTTTATAGGGCCATACGGTACATAGTTTTCAAGTTACAGACTAAGCTAAGCAAAAGTGAACCAGGCCTTTTTACTGTGAAAATGGCACTTTGGGACTGTGAAAGTGACATTTTGGCCCTGTTGTCCCAAACTGCCCCAGCACTTCCCACATTGCTCAAAGTGGCTAGCTTTCATCCCAACACAGTTTATAGGGCCATACGGTACATAGTTTTCAAGTTACAGACTAAGCTAAGCAAAAGTGAACCAGGCCTTTTTACTGTGAAAATGGCACTTTGGGACTGTGAAAGTGACATTTTGGCCCTGTTGCACAGTTTATAGGGCCATACGGTACATAGTTTTCAAGTTACAGACTAAGCTAAGCAAAAGTGAACCAGCCTTTTTACTGTGAAAATGGCACTTTGGGACTGTGAAAGTGACATTTTGGCCCTGTTGTCCCAAACTGCCCCAGCACTTCCCACATTGCTCAAAGTGGCTAGCTTTCATCCCAACACAGTTTATAGGGCCATACGGTACATAGTTTTCAAGTTACAGACTAAGCTAAGCAAAATGAATCTGTTTTTTTTACTGTGAAAATGGCACTTTGGGACTGTGAAAGTGACATTTTGGCCCTGTTGTCCCAAACTGCCCCAGCACTTCCCACATTGCTCAAAGTGGCTAGCTTTCATCCCAACACAGTTTATAGGGCCATACGGTACATAGTTTTCAAGTTACAGACTAAGCTAAGCAAAATGAATCTGTTTATTTTTACTGTGAAAATGGCACTTTGGGACTGTGAAAGTGACATTTTGGCCCTGTTGTCCCAAACTGCCCCAGCACTTCCCACATTGCTCAAAGTGGCTAGCTTTCATCCCAACACAGTTTATAGGGCCATACGGTACATAGTTTTCAAGTTACAGACTAAGCTAAGCAAAAGTGAACCAGGCCTTTTTACTGTGAAAATGGCACTTTGGGACTGTGAAAGTGACATTTTGGCCCTGTTGTCCCAAACTGCCCCAGCACTTCCCACATTGCTCAAAGTGGCTAGCTTTCATCCCAACACAGTTTATAGGGCCATACGGTACATAGTTTTCAAGTTACAGACTAAGCTAAGCAAAAGTGAACCAGGCCTTTTTACTGTGAAAATGGCACTTTGGGACTGTGAAAGTGACATTTTGGCCCTGTTGTCCCAAACTGCCCCCAGCACTTCCCACATTGCTCAAAGTGGCTAGCTTTCATCCCAACACAGTTTATAGGGCCATACGGTACATAGTTTTCAAGTTACAGACTAAGCTAAGCAAAAGTGAACCAGGCCTTTTTACTGTGAAAATGGCACTTTGGGACTGTGAAAGTGACATTTTGGCCCTGTTGTCCCAAACTGCCCCAGCACTTCCCACATTGCTCAAAGTGGCTAGCTTTCATCCCAACACAGTTTATAGGGCCATACGGTACATAGTTTTCAAGTTACAGACTAAGCTAAGCAAAAGTGAACCAGGCCTTTTTACTGTGAAAATGGCACTTTGGGACTGTGAAAGTGACATTTTGGCCCTGTTGTCCCAAACTGCCCCAGCACTTCCCACATTGCTCAAAGTGGCTAGCTTTCATCCCAACACAGTTTATAGGGCCATACGGTACATAGTTTTCAAGTTACAGACTAAGCTAAGCAAAATTAATATTTTTTTTTTACTGTGAAAATGGCACTTTGGGACTGTGAAAGTGACATTTTGGCCCTGTTCGATCCCTGTTGTCCCAAACTGCCCCAGCTCTTGCCACAATGCTCAAAGTGGCTAGCTTTCATCCCAACACAGTTTATAGGGCCATACGGTACATAGTTTTCAAGTTACAGACTAAGCTAAGCAAAAGTGAACCAGGCCTTTTTACTGTGAAAATGGCATTTTGGGACTGTGAAAGTGACATTTTGGCCCTGTTGTCCCAAACTGCCCCAGCACTTCCCACATTGCTCAAAGTGGCTAGCTTTCATCCCAACACAGTTTATAGGGCCATACGGTACATAGTTTTCAAGTTACAGACTAAGCTAAGCAAAATGAATCTGTTTTTTTTACTGTGAAAATGGCACTTTGGGACTGTGAAAGTGACATTTTGGCCCTGTTGTCCCAAACTGCCCCAGCACTTCCCACATTGCTCAAAGTGGCTAGCTTTCATCCCAACACAGTTTATAGGGCCATACGGTACATAGTTTTCAAGTTACAGACTAAGCTAAGCAAAATGAATCTGTTTTTTTTTACTGTGAAAATGGCACTTTGGGACTGTGAAAGTGACATTTTGGCCCTGTTGTCCCAAACTGCCCCAGCACTTCCCACATTGCTCAAAGTGGCTAGCTTTCATCCCAACACAGTTTATAGGGCCATACGGTACATAGTTTTCAAGTTACAGACTAAGCTAAGCAAAATGAATCTGGTTTTTTTTACTGTGAAAATGGCACTTTGGGACTGTGAAAGTGACATTTTGGCCCTGTTGTCCCAAACTGCCCCAGCACTTCCCACATTGCTCAAAGTGGCTAGCTTTCATCCCAACACAGTTTATAGGGCCATACGGTACATAGTTTTCAAGTTACAGACTAAGCTAAGCAAAATGAATCTGTTTATTTTTACTGTGAAAATGGCACTTTGGGACTGTGAAAGTGACATTTTGGCCCTGTTGTCCCAAACTGCCCCAGCACTTCCCACATTGCTCAAAGTGGCTAGCTTTCATCCCAACACAGTTTATAGGGCCATACGGTACATAGTTTTCAAGTTACAGACTAAGCTAAGCAAAAGTGAACCAGGCCTTTTTACTGTGAAAATGGCACTTTGGGACTGTGAAAGTGACATTTTGGCCCTGTTGTCCCAAACTGCCCCAGCACTTCCCACATTGCTCAAAGTGGCTAGCTTTCATCCCAACACAGTTTATAGGGCCATACGGTACATAGTTTTCAAGTTACAGACTAAGCTAAGCAAAAGTGAACCAGGCCTTTTTACTGTGAAAATGGCACTTTGGGACTGTGAAAGTGACATTTTGGCCCTGTTGTCCCAAACTGCCCCAGCACTTCCCACATTGCTCAAAGTGGCTAGCTTTCATCCCAACACAGTTTATAGGGCCATACGGTACATAGTTTTCAAGTTACAGACTAAGCTAAGCAAAAGTGAACCAGGCCTTTTTACTGTGAAAATGGCACTTTGGGACTGTGAAAGTGACATTTTGGCCCTGTTGTCCCAAACTGCCCCAGCACTTCCCACATTGCTCAAAGTGGCTAGCTTTCATCCCAACACAGTTTATAGGGCCATACGGTACATAGTTTTCAAGTTACAGACTAAGCTAAGCAAAATGAATCTTTTTTTTTTTACTGTGAAAACGGCACTTTGGGACTGTGAAAGTGACATTTTGGCCCTGTTGTCCCAAACTGCCCCAGCACTTCCCACATTGCTCAAAGTGGCTAGCTTTCATCCCAACACAGTTTATAGGGCCATACGGTACATAGTTTTCAAGTTACAGACTAAGCTAAGCAAAAGTGAACCAGGCCTTTTTACTGTGAAAATGGCACTTTGGGACTGTGAAAGTGACATTTTGGCCCTGTTGTCCCAAACTGCCCCAGCACTTCCCACATTGCTCAAAGTGGCTAGCTTTCATCCCAACACAGTTTATAGGGCCATACGGTACATAGTTTTCAAGTTACAGACTAAGCTAAGCAAAAGTGAACCAGGCCTTTTTACTGTGAAAATGGCACTTTGGGACTGTGAAAGTGACATTTTGGCCCTGTTGTCCCAAACTGCCCCAGCACTTCCCACATTGCTCAAAGTGGCTAGCTTTCATCCCAACACAGTTTATAGGGCCATACGGTACATAGTTTTCAAGTTACAGACTAAGCTAAGCAAAAGTGAACAGGCCTTTTTACTGTGAAAATGGCACTTTGGGACTGTGAAAGTGACATTTTGGCCCTGTTGTCCCAAACTGCCCAGCACTTCCCACATTGCTCAAAGTGGCTAGCTTTCATCCCAACACAGTTTATAGGGCCATACGGTACATAGTTTTCAAGTTACAGACTAAGCTAAGCAAAAGTGAACCGGGCCTTTTTACTGTGAAAATGGCACTTTGGGACTGTGAAAGTGACATTTTGGCCCTGTTGTCCCAAACTGCCCCAGCACTTCCCACATTGCTCAAAGTGGCTAGCTTTCATCCCAACACAGTTTATAGGGCCATACGGTACATAGTTTTCAAGTTACAGACTAAGCTAAGCAAAATGAATCTGTTTATTTTTACTGTGAAAATGGCACTTTGGGACTGTGAAAGTGACATTTTGGCCCTGTTGTCCCAAACTGCCCCAGCACTTCCCACATTGCTCAAAGTGGCTAGCTTTCATCCCAACACAGTTTATAGGCCATACGGTACATAGTTTTCAAGTTACAGACTAAGCTAAGCAAAAGTGAACCAGGCCTTTTTACTGTGAAAATGGCACTTTGGGACTGTGAAAGTGACATTTTGGCCCTGTTGTCCCAAACTGCCCCAGCACTTCCCACATTGCTCAAAGTGGCTAGCTTTCATCCCAACACAGTTTATAGGGCCATACGGTACATAGTTTTCAAGTTACAGACTAAGCTAAGCAAAAGTGAACCAGGCCTTTTTACTGTGAAAATGGCACTTTGGGACTGTGAAAGTGACATTTTGGCCCTGTTGTCCCAAACTGCCCCAGCACTTCCCACATTGCTCAAAGTGGCTAGCTTTCATCCCAACACAGTTTATAGGGCCATACGGTACATAGTTTTCAAGTTACAGACTAAGCTAAGCAAAAGTGAACCAGGCCTTTTTACTGTGAAAATGGCACTTTGGGACTGTGAAAGTGACATTTTGGCCCTGTTGTCCCAAACTGCCCCAGCACTTCCCACATTGCTCAAAGTGGCTAGCTTTCATCCCAACACAGTTTATAGGGCCATACGGTACATAGTTTTCAAGTTACAGACTAAGCTAAGCAAAAGTGAACCAGGCCTTTTTACTGTGAAAATGGCACTTTGGGACTGTGAAAGTGACATTTTGGCCCTGTTGTCCCAAACTGCCCAGCACTTCCCACATTGCTCAAAGTGGCTAGCTTTCATCCCAACACAGTTTATAGGGCCATACGGTACATAGTTTTCAAGTTACAGACTAAGCTAAGCAAAATGAATCTTTTTTTTTTTACTGTGAAAACGGCACTTTGGGACTGTGAAAGTGACATTTTGGCCCTGTTGTCCCAAACTGCCCCAGCACTTCCCACATTGCTCAAAGTGGCTAGCTTTCATCCCAACACAGTTTATAGGGCCATACGGTACATAGTTTTCAAGTTACAGACTAAGCTAAGCAAAAGTGAACCAGGCCTTTTTACTGTGAAAATGGCACTTTGGGACTGTGAAAGTGACATTTTGGCCCTGTTGTCCCAAACTGCCCCAGCACTTCCACATTGCTCAAAGTGGCTAGCTTTCATCCCAACACAGTTTATAGGGCCATACGGTACATAGTTTTCAAGTTACAGACTAAGCTAAGCAAAAGTGAACCAGGCCTTTTTACTGTGAAAATGGCACTTTGGGACTGTGAAAGTGACATTTTGGCCCTGTTGTCCCAAACTGCCCCAGCACTTCCCACATTGCTCAAAGTGGCTAGCTTTCATCCCAACACAGTTTATAGGGCCATACGGTACATAGTTTTCAAGTTACAGACTAAGCTAAGCAAAAGTGAACCAGGCCTTTTACTGTGAAAATGGCACTTTGGGACTGTGAAAGTGACATTTTGGCCCTGTTGTCCCAAACTGCCCCAGCACTTCCCACATTGCTCAAAGTGGCTAGCTTTCATCCCAACACAGTTTATAGGGCCATACGGTACATAGTTTTCAAGTTACAGACTAAGCTAAGCAAAAGTGAACCAGGCCTTTTTACTGTGAAAATGGCACTTTGGGACTGTGAAAGTGACATTTTGGCCCTGTTGTCCCAAACTGCCCCAGCACTTCCCACATTGCTCAAAGTGGCTAGCTTTCATCCCAACACAGTTTATAGGGCCATACGGTACATAGTTTTCAAGTTACAGACTAAGCTAAGCAAAAGTGAACCAGGCCTTTTTACTGTGAAAATGGCACTTTGGGACTGTGAAAGTGACATTTTGGCCCTGTTCGTTCCCTGTTGTCCCAAACTGCCCCAGCTCTTGCCACAATGCTCAAAGTGGCTAGCTTTCATCCCAACACAGTTTATAGGGCCATACGGTACATAGTTTTCAAGTTACAGACTAAGCTAAGCAAAAGTGAACCAGGCCTTTTTACTGTGAAAATGGCACTTTGGGACTGTGAAAGTGACATTTTGGCCCTGTTGTCCCAAACTGCCCCAGCACTTCCCACATTGCTCAAAGTGGCTAGCTTTCATCCCAACACAGTTTATAGGGCCATACGGTACATAGTTTTCAAGTTACAGACTAAGCTAAGCAAAAGTGAACCAGGCCTTTTTACTGTGAAAATGGCACTTTGGGACTGTGAAAGTGACATTTTGGCCCTGTTGTCCCAAACTGCCCCAGCACTTCCCACATTGCTCAAAGTGGCTAGCTTTCATCCCAACACAGTTTATAGGGCCATACGGTACATAGTTTTCAAGTTACAGACAAAGCTAAGCAAAATGAATCTTTTTTTTTTTACTGTGAAAACGGCACTTTGGGACTGTGAAAGTGACATTTTGGCCCTGTTGTCCCAAACTGCCCCAGCACTTCCCACATTGCTCAAAGTGGCTAGCTTTCATCCAACACAGTTTATAGGGCCATACGGTACATAGTTTTCAAGTTACAGACTAAGCTAAGCAAAATGAATCTGTTTTTTTTACTGTGAAAAATGGCACTTTGGGACTGTGAAAGTGACATTTTGGCCCTGTTGTCCCAAACTGCCCCAGCACTTCCCACATTGCTCAAAGTGGCTAGCTTTCATCCCAACACAGTTTATAGGGCCATACGGTACATAGTTTTCAAGTTACAGACTAAGCTAAGCAAAAGTGAACCAGGCCTTTTTACTGTGAAAATGGCACTTTGGGACTGTGAAAGTGACATTTTGGCCCTGTTGTCCCAAACTGCCCCAGCACTTCCCACATTGCTCAAAGTGGCTAGCTTTCATCCCAACACAGTTTATAGGGCCATACGGTACATAGTTTTCAAGTTACAGACTAAGCTAAGCAAAATGAATCTGTTTTTTTTTTACTGTGAAAATGGCACTTTGGGACTGGGACTGTGAAAGTGACATTTTGGCCCTGTTGTCCCAAACTGCCCCAGCACTTCCCACATTGCTCAAAGTGGCTAGCTTTCATCCCAACACAGTTTATAGGGCCATACGGTACATAGTTTTCAAGTTACAGACTAAGCTAAGCAAAAGTGAACCAGGCCTTTTTACTGTGAAAATGGCACTTTGGGACTGTGAAAGTGACATTTTGGCCCTGTTGTCCCAAACTGCCCCAGCACTTCCCACATTGCTCAAAGTGGCTAGCTTTCATCCCAACACAGTTTATAGGGCCATACGGTACATAGTTGTCAAGTTACAGACTAAGCTAAGCAAAATTAATCTTTTTTTTTTACTGTGAAAATGGCACTTTGGGACTGTGAAAGTGACATTTTGGCCCTGTTCGATCCCTGTTGTCCCAAACTGCCCCAGCTCTTGCCACAATGCTCAAAGTGGCTAGCTTTCATCCCAACACAGTTTATAGGGCCATACGGTACATAGTTTTCAAGTTACAGACTAAGCTAAGCAAAAGTGAACCAGGCCTTTTTACTGTGAAAATGGCATTTTGGGACTGTGAAAGTGACATTTTGGCCCTGTTGTCCCAAACTGCCCCAGCACTTCCCACATTGCTCAAAGTGGCTAGCTTTCATCCCAACACAGTTTATAGGGCCATACGGTACATAGTTTTCAAGTTACAGACTAAGCTAAGCAAAATGAATCTGTTTTTTTTTACTGTGAAAATGGCACTTTGGGACTGTGAAAGTGACATTTTGGCCCTGTTGTCCCAAACTGCCCCAGCACTTCCCACATTGCTCAAAGTGGCTAGCTTTCATCCCAACACAGTTTATAGGGCCATACGGTACATAGTTTTCAAGTTACAGACTAAGCTAAGCAAAATGAATCTGTTTTTTTTTACTGTGAAAATGGCACTTTGGGACTGTGAAAGTGACATTTTGGCCCTGTTGTCCCAAACTGCCCCAGCACTTCCCACATTGCTCAAAGTGGCTAGCTTTCATCCCAACACAGTTTATAGGGCCATACGGTACATAGTTTTCAAGTTACAGACTAAGCTAAGCAAAAGTGAACCAGGCCTTTTTACTGTGAAAATGGCACTTTGGGACTGTGAAAGTGACATTTTGGCCCTATTGTCCCAAACTGCCCCAGCACTTCCCACATTGCTCAAAGTGGCTAGCTTTCATCCCAACACAGTTTATAGGGCCATACGGTACATAGTTTTCAAGTTACAGACTAAGCTAAGCAAAATGAATCTTTTTTTTTTTACTGTGAAAATGGCACTTTGGGACTGTGAAAGTGACATTTTGGCCCTGTTGTCCCAAACTGCCCCAGCACTTCCCACATTGCTCAAAGTGGCTAGCTTTCATCCCAACACAGTTTATAGGGCCATACGGTACATAGTTTTCAAGTTACAGACTAAGCTAAGCAAAAGTGAACCAGGCCTTTTTACTGTGAAAATGGCACTTTGGGACTGTGAAAGTGACATTTTGGCCCTGTTGTCCCAAACTGCCCCAGCACTTCCCACATTGCTCAAAGTGGCTAGCTTTCATCCCAACACAGTTTATAGGGCCATACGGTACATAGTTTTCAAGTTACAGACTAAGCTAAGCAAAATGAATCTGTTTTTTTTTACTGTGAAAATGGCACTTTGGGACTGTGAAAGTGACATTTTGGCCCTGTTGTCCCAAACTGCCCCAGCACTTCCCACATTGCTCAAAGTGGCTAGCTTTCATCCCAACACAGTTTATAGGGCCATACGGTACATAGTTTTCAAGTTACAGACTAAGCTAAGCAAAAGTGAACCAGGCCTTTTTACTGTGAAAATGGCACTTTGGGACTGTGAAAGTGACATTTTGGCCCTGTTGTCCCAAACTGCCCCAGCACTTCCCACATTGCTCAAAGTGGCTAGCTTTCATCCCAACACAGTTTATAGGGCCATACGGTACATAGTTTTCAAGTTACAGACTAAGCTAAGCAAAAGTGAACCAGGCCTTTTTACTGTGAAAATGGCACTTTGGGACTGTGAAAGTGACATTTTGGCCCTGTTCGTTCCCTGTTGTCCCAAACTGCCCCAGCTCTTGCCACAATGCTCAAAGTGGCTAGCTTTCATCCCAACACAGTTTATAGGGCCATACGGTACATAGTTTTCAAGTTACAGACTAAGCTAAGCAAAAGTGAACCAGGCCTTTTTACTGTGAAAATGGCACTTTGGGACTGTGAAAGTGACATTTTGGCCCTGTTGTCCCAAACTGCCCCAGCACTTCCCACATTGCTCAAAGTGGCTAGCTTTCATCCCAACACAGTTTATAGGGCCATACGGTACATAGTTTTCAAGTTACAGACTAAGCTAAGCAAAAGTGAACCAGGCCTTTTTACTGTGAAAATGGCACTTTGGGACTGTGAAAGTGACATTTTGGCCCTGTTGTCCCAAACTGCCCCAGCACTTCCCACATTGCTCAAAGTGGCTAGCTTTCATCCCAACACAGTTTATAGGGCCATACGGTACATAGTTTTCAAGTTACAGACAAAGCTAAGCAAAATGAATCTGTTTTTTTTACTGTGAAAATGGCACTTTGGGACTGTGAAAGTGACATTTTGGCCCTGTTGTCCCAAACTGCCCCAGCACTTCCCACATTGCTCAAAGTGGCTAGCTTTCATCCCAACACAGTTTATAGGGCCATACGGTACATAGTTTTCAAGTTACAGACTAAGCTAAGCAAAAGTGAACCAGGCCTTTTTACTGTGAAAATGGCACTTTGGGACTGTGAAAGTGACATTTTGGCCCTGTTGTCCCAAACTGCCCCAGCACTTCCCACATTGCTCAAAGTGGCTAGCTTTCATCCCAACACAGTTTATAGGGCCATACGGTACATAGTTTTCAAGTTACAGACTAAGCTAAGCAAAATGAATCTGTTTTTTTTTACTGTGAAAATGGCACTTTGGGACTGTGAAAGTGACATTTTGGCCCTGTTGTCCCAAACTGCCCCAGCACTTCCCACATTGCTCAAAGTGGCTAGCTTTCATCCCAACACAGTTTATAGGGCCATACGGTACATAGTTTTCAAGTTACAGACTAAGCTAAGCAAAATGAATCTGTTTTTTTTTACTGTGAAAATGGCACTTTGGGACTGTGAAAGTGACATTTTGGCCCTGTTGTCCCAAACTGCCCCAGCACTTCCCACATTGCTCAAAGTGGCTAGCTTTCATCCCAACACAGTTTATAGGGCCATACGGTACATAGTTTTCAAGTTACAGACTAAGCTAAGCAAAATGAATCTGTTTTTTTTTACTGTGAAAATGGCACTTTGGGACTGTGAAAGTGACATTTTGGCCCTGTTGTCCCAAACTGCCCCAGCACTTCCCACATTGCTCAAAGTGGCTAGCTTTCATCCCAACACAGTTTATAGGGCCATACGGTACATAGTTTTCAAGTTACAGACTAAGCTAAGCAAAATGAATCTGTTTATTTTTACTGTGAAAATGGCACTTTGGGACTGTGAAAGTGACATTTTGGCCCTGTTGTCCCAAACTGCCCCAGCACTTCCCACATTGCTCAAAGTGGCTAGCTTTCATCCCAACACAGTTTATAGGGCCATACGGTACATAGTTTTCAAGTTACAGACTAAGCTAAGCAAAAGTGAACCAGGCCTTTTTACTGTGAAAATGGCACTTTGGGACTGTGAAAGTGACATTTTGGCCCTGTTGTCCCAAACTGCCCCAGCACTTCCCACATTGCTCAAAGTGGCTAGCTTTCATCCCAACACAGTTTATAGGGCCATACGGTACATAGTTTTCAAGTTACAGACTAAGCTAAGCAAAAGTGAACCAGGCCTTTTTACTGTGAAAATGGCACTTTGGGACTGTGAAAGTGACATTTTGGCCCTGTTGTCCCAAACTGCCCCAGCACTTCCCACATTGCTCAAAGTGGCTAGCTTTCATCCCAACACAGTTTATAGGGCCATACGGTACATAGTTTTCAAGTTACAGACTAAGCTAAGCAAAAGTGAACCAGGCCTTTTTACTGTGAAAATGGCACTTTGGGACTGTGAAAGTGACATTTTGGCCCTGTTGTCCCAAACTGCCCCAGCACTTCCCACATTGCTCAAAGTGGCTAGCTTTCATCCCAACACAGTTTATAGGGCCATACGGTACATAGTTTTCAAGTTACAGACTAAGCTAAGCAAAAGTGAACCAGGCCTTTTTACTGTGAAAATGGCACTTTGGGACTGTGAAAGTGACATTTTGGCCCTGTTGTCCCAAACTGCCCCAGCACTTCCCACATTGCTCAAAGTGGCTAGCTTTCATCCCAACACAGTTTATAGGGCCATACGGTACATAGTTTTCAAGTTACAGACTAAGCTAAGCAAAAGTGAACCAGGCCTTTTTACTGTGAAAATGGCACTTTGGGACTGTGAAAGTGACATTTTGGCCCTGTTGTCCCAAACTGCCCCAGCACTTCCCACATTGCTCAAAGTGGCTAGCTTTCATCCCAACACAGTTTATAGGGCCATACGGTACATAGTTTTCAAGTTACAGACTAAGCTAAGCAAAATGAATCTTTTTTTTTTTACTGTGAAAACGGCACTTTGGGACTGTGAAAGTGACATTTTGGCCCTGTTGTCCCAAACTGCCCCAGCACTTCCCACATTGCTCAAAGTGGCTAGCTTTCATCCCAACACAGTTTATAGGGCCATACGGTACATAGTTTTCAAGTTACAGACTAAGCTAAGCAAAAGTGAACCAGGCCTTTTTACTGTGAAAATGGCACTTTGGGACTGTGAAAGTGACATTTTGGCCCTGTTGTCCCAAACTGCCCCAGCACTTCCCACATTGCTCAAAGTGGCTAGCTTTCATCCCAACACAGTTTATAGGGCCATACGGTACATAGTTTTCAAGTTACAGACTAAGCTAAGCAAAAGTGAACCAGGCCTTTTTACTGTGAAAATGGCACTTTGGGACTGTGAAAGTGACATTTTGGCCCTGTTGTCCCAAACTGCCCCAGCACTTCCCACATTGCTCAAAGTGGCTAGCTTTCATCCCAACACAGTTTATAGGGCCATACGGTACATAGTTTTCAAGTTACAGACTAAGCTAAGCAAAAGTGAACCAGGCCTTTTTACTGTGAAAATGGCACTTTGGGACTGTGAAAGTGACATTTTGGCCCTGTTCGTTCCCTGTTGTCCCAAACTGCCCCAGCTCTTGCCACAATGCTCAAAGTGGCTAGCTTTCATCCCAACACAGTTTATAGGGCCATACGGTACATCGTTTTCAAGTTACAGACTAAGCTAAGCAAAAGTGAACCAGGCATTTTTACTGTGAAAATGGCACTTTGGGACTGTGAAAGTGACATTTTGGCCCTGTTGTCCCAAACTGCCCCAGCACTTCCCACATTGCTCAAAGTGGCTAGCTTTCATCCCAACACAGTTTATAGGGCCATACGGTACATAGTTTTCAAGTTACAGACTAAGCTAAGCAAAAGTGAACCAGGCCTTTTTACTGTGAAAATGGCACTTTGGGACTGTGAAAGTGACATTTTGGCCCTGTTGTCCCAAACTGCCCCAGCACTTCCCACATTGCTCAAAGTGGCTAGCTTTCATCCCAACACAGTTTATAGGGCCATACGGTACATAGTTTTCAAGTTACAGACAAAGCTAAGCAAAATGAATCTGTTTTTTTTTACTGTGAAAATGGCACTTTGGGACTGTGAAAGTGACATTTTGGCCCTGTTGTCCCAAACTGCCCCAGCACTTCCCACATTGCTCAAAGTGGCTAGCTTTCATCCCAACACAGTTTATAGGGCCATACGGTACATAGTTTTCAAGTTACAGACTAAGCTAAGCAAAATGAATCTGTTTTTTTTTTACTGTGAAAATGGCACTTTGGGACTGTGAAAGTGACATTTTGGCCCTGTTGTCCCAAACTGCCCCAGCACTTCCCACATTGCTCAAAGTGGCTAGCTTTCATCCCAACACAGTTTATAGGGCCATACGGTACATAGTTTTCAAGTTACAGACTAAGCTAAGCAAAAGTGAACCAGGCCTTTTTACTGTGAAAATGGCACTTTGGGACTGTGAAAGTGACATTTTGGCCCTGTTGTCCCAAACTGCCCCAGCACTTCCCACATTGCTTCCCACATTCCCACATTGCTGTGAAAGTGACATTTTGGCCCTGTTCGATCCCTGTTGTCCCAAACTGCCCCAGCTCTTGCCACAATGCTCAAAGTGGCTAGCTTT
>NW_027666022.1:0-46164 GCF_963924005.1 Protomyctophum bolini | reverse complement strand
GTTTTTTGAAATTTTGAAAAAAAAAGTTAGCCTCGTTTCTCATCATTTTGGACCATGGGCTATAGCCCATATCGTACGGCATACTATAGCGCGCCGTTTTTCATCATTTCTGAAGATTTGAAAAAAATGACGAAATGACAAAAACGAAAGGTTATAGCCCATGTTTTTTGAAATTTTGAAAAAAAAAGTTAGCCTCGTTTCTCATCATTTTGGACCATGGGCTATAGCCCATATCGTACGGCATACTATAGCGTGCCGTTTTTCATCATTTTTGAAGATTTGAAAAAAATGACGAAATGACAAAAACGAAAGGTTATAGCCCATGTTTTTGAAATTTTGAAAAAAAAGTTAGCCTCGTTTCTCATCATTTTGGACCATGGGCTATAGCCCATATCGTACGGCATACTATAGCGCGCCGTTTTTCATCATTTTTGAAGATTTGAAAAAAATGACGAAATGACAAAAACGAAAGGTTATAGCCCATGTTTTTTGAAATTTTGAAAAAAAAAGTTAGCCTCGTTTCTCATCATTTGGACCATGGGCTATAGCCCATATCGTACGGCATACTATAGCGCGCCGTTTTTCATCATTTTTGAAGATTTGAAAAAAATGACAAAATGACAAAACGAAAGGTTATAGCCCATGTTTTTTGAAATTTAAAAAAAAAAGTTAGCCTCGTTTCTCATCATTTTGGACCATGGGCTATAGCCCATATCGTACGGCATACTATAGCGCGCCGTTTTTCATCATTTTTGAAGATTTGAAAAAAATGACGAAATGACAAAAACGAAAGGTTATAGCCCATGTTTTTTGAAATTTTGAAAAAAAAAGTTAGCCTCGTTTCTCATCATTTTGGACCATGGGCTATAGCCCATATCGTACGGCATACTATAGCGCGCAGTTTTTCATAATTTTTGAAGATTTTAAAAAAATGACGAAATGACAAAAACGATGGGTTATAGCCCATGTTTTTTGAAATTTTGAAAAAAAAAGTTAGCCTCGTTTCTCATCATTTTGGACCATGGGCTATAGCCCATATCGTACGGCATACTATAGCGCGCCGTTTTTCATCATTTTTGAAGATTTGAAAAAAATGACGAAATGACAAAAACGAAAGGTTATAGCCCATGTTTTTTGAAATTTTGAAAAAAAAAGTTAGCCTCGTTTCTCATCATTTTGGACCATGGGCTATAGCCCATATCGTACGGCATACTATAGCGCGCAGTTTTTCATCATTTTTGAAGATTTGAAAAAAATGACAAAAACGAAAGGTTATAGCCCATGTTTTTTGAAATTTTGAAAAAAAAGTTAGCCTCGTTTCTCATCATTTTGGACCATGGGCTATAGCCCATATCGTACGGCATACTATAGCGCGCCGTTTTTCATCATTTTTGAAGATTTGAAAAAAATGACGAAATGACAAAAACGAAAGGTTATAGCCCATGTTTTTTGAAATTTTGAAAAAAAAGGTTAGCCTCGTTTCTCATCATTTTGGACCATGGGCTATAGCCCATATCGTACGGCATACTATAGCGCGCCGTTTTTCATCATTTTTGAAGATTTGAAAAAAATGACGAAATGACAAAAACGAAAGGTTATAGCCCATGTTTTTTGAAATTTTGAAAAAAAAAGTTAGCCTCGTTTCTCATCATTTTGGACCATGGGCTATAGCCCATAATCGTACGGCATACTATAGCGCGCCGTTTTTCATCATTTTTGAAGATTTGAAAAAAATGACGAAATGACAAAAACGAAAGGTTATAGCCCATGTTTTTTGAAATTTTGAAAAAAAAAGTTAGCCTCGTTTCTCATCATTTTGGACCATGGGCTATAGCCCATATCGTACGGCATACTATAGCGCGCCGTTTTTCATCATTTTTGAAGATTTGAAAAAAATGACGAAATGACAAAAACGAAAGGTTATAGCCCATGTTTTTTGAAATTTTGAAAAAAAAAGTTAGCCTCGTTTCTCATCATTTTGGACCATGGGCTATAGCCCATATCGTACGGCATACTATAGCGCGCCGTTTTTCATCATTTTTGAAGATTTGAAAAAAATGACGAAATGACAAAAACGAAAGGTTATAGCCCATGTTTTTTGAAATTTTGAAAAAAAAAGTTAGCCTCGTTTCTCATCATTTTGGACCATGGGCTATAGCCCATATCGTACGGCATACTATAGCGCGCCGTTTTTCATCATTTTTGAAGATTTGAAAAAAATGACGAAATGACAAAAACGAAAGGTTATAGCCCATGTTTTTTGAAATTTTGAAAAAAAAAGTTAGCCTCGTTTCTCATCATTTTGGACCATGGGCTATAGCCCATATCGTACGGCATACTATAGCGCGCCGTTTTTCATCATTTTTGAAGATTTGAAAAAAATGACGAAATGACAAAAACGAAAGGTTATAGCCCATGTTTTTTGAAATTTTGAAAAAAAAAGGTTAGCCTCGTTTCTCATCATTTTGGACCATGGGCTATAGCCCATATCGTACGGCATACTATAGCGCGCCGTTTTTCATCATTTTGAAGATTTGAAAAAAATGACGAAATGACAAAAACGAAAGGTTATAGCCCATGTTTTTTGAAATTTTGAAAAAAAACGTTAGCCTCGTTTCTCATCATTTTGGACCATGGGCTATAGCCCATATCGTACGGCATACTATAGCGCGCCGTTTTTCATCATTTTTGAAGATTTGAAAAAAATGACGAAATGACAAAAACGAAAGGTTATAGCCCATGTTTTTTGAAATTTTGAAAAAAAAAGTTAGCCTCGTTTCTCATCATTTTGGACCATGGGCTATAGCCCATATCGTACGGCATACTATAGCGCGCCGTTTTTCATCATTTTTGAAGATTTGAAAAAAATGACGAAATGACAAAAACGAAAGGTTATAGCCCATGTTTTTTGAAATTTTGAAAAAAAAAGTTAGCCTCGTTTCTCATCATTTTGGACCATGGGCTATAGCCCATATCGTACGGCATACTATAGCGCGCCGTTTTTCATCATTTTTGAAGATTTGAAAAAAATGACAAATTGACAAAAACGATGGGTTATAGCCCATGTTTTTTGAAATTTTGAAAAAAAAAGTTAGCCTCGTTTCTCATCATTTTGGACCATGGGCTATAGCCCATATCGTACGGCATACTATAGCGCGCCGTTTTTCATCATTTTTGAAGATTTGAAAAAAATGACGAAATGACAAAAACGAAAGGTTATAGCCCATGTTTTTTGAAATTTTGAAAAAAAAAGTTAGCCTCGTTTCTCATCATTTTGGACCATGGGCTATAGCCCATATCGTATGGCATACTATAGCGCGCCGTTTTCATCATTTTTGAAGATTTGAAAAAAATGACAAAATGACAAAAACGAAAGGTTATAGCCCATGTTTTTTGAAATTTTGAAAAAAAAAGTTAGCCTCGTTTCTCATCATTTTGGACCATGGGCTATAGCCCATATCGTACGGCATACTATAGCGCGCCGTTTTTCATCATTTCTGAAGATTTGAAAAAAATGACGAAATGACAAAAACGAAAGGTTATAGCCCATGTTTTTGAAATTTTGAAAAAAAAAGTTAGCCTCGTTTCTCATCATTTTGGACCATGGGCTATAGCCCATATCGTACGGCATACTATAGCGTGCCGTTTTTCATCATTTTTGAAGATTTGAAAAAAATGACGAAATGACAAAAACGAAAGGTTATAGCCCATGTTTTTTGAAATTTTGAAAAAAAAAGTTAGCCTCGTTTCTCATCATTTTGGACCATGGGCTATAGCCCATATCGTACGGCATACTATAGCGCGCCGTTTTTCATCATTTTTGAAGATTTGAAAAAAATGACGAAATGACAAAAACGAAAGGTTATAGCCCATGTTTTTTGAAATTTTGAAAAAAAAAGTTAGCCTCGTTTCTCATCATTTTGGACCATGGGCTATAGCCCATATCGTACGGCATACTATAGCGCGCCGTTTTTCATCATTTTTGAAGATTTGAAAAAAATGACAAAATGACAAAAACGAAAGGTTATAGCCCATGTTTTTTGAAATTTAAAAAAAAAAGTTAGCCTCGTTTCTCATCATTTTGGACCATGGGCTATAGCCCATATCGTACGGCATACTATAGCGCGCCGTTTTTCATCATTTTTGAAGATTTGAAAAAAATGACGAAATGACAAAAACGAAAGGTTATAGCCCATGTTTTTTGAAATTTTGAAAAAAAAGTTAGCCTCGTTTCTCATCATTTTGGACCATGGGCTATAGCCCATATCGTACGGCATACTATAGCGCGCAGTTTTTCATAATTTTTGAAGATTTTAAAAAAAATGACGAAATGACAAAAACGATGGGTTATAGCCCATGTTTTTTGAAATTTTGAAAAAAAAAGTTAGCCTCGTTTCTCATCATTTTGGACCATGGGCTATAGCCCATATCGTACGGCATACTATAGCGCGCCGTTTTTCATCATTTTTGAAGATTTGAAAAAAATGACGAAATGACAAAAACGAAAGGTTATAGCCCATGTTTTTTGAAATTTTGAAAAAAAAAGTTAGCCTCGTTTCTCATCATTTTGGACCATGGGCTATAGCCCATATCGTACGGCATACTATAGCGCGCAGTTTTTCATCATTTTTGAAGATTTGAAAAAAATGACAAAAACGAAAGGTTATAGCCCATGTTTTTTGAAATTTTGAAAAAAAAGTTAGCCTCGTTTCTCATCATTTTGGACCATGGGCTATAGCCCATATCGTACGGCATACTATAGCGCGCCGTTTTTCATCATTTTTGAAGATTTGAAAAAAATGACGAAATGACAAAAACGAAAGGTTATAGCCCATGTTTTTTGAAATTTTGAAAAAAAAGGTTAGCCTCGTTTCTCATCATTTTGGACCATGGGCTATAGCCCATATCGTACGGCATACTATAGCGCGCCGTTTTTCATCATTTTTGAAGATTTGAAAAAAATGACGAAATGACAAAAACGAAAGGTTATAGCCCATGTTTTTTGAAATTTTGAAAAAAAAGTTAGCCTCGTTTCTCATCATTTTGGACCATGGGCTATAGCCCATATCGTACGGCATACTATAGCGCGCCGTTTTTCATCATTTTTGAAGATTTGAAAAAAATGACAAATGACAAAAACGAAAGGTTATAGCCCATGTTTTTTGAAATTTTGAAAAAAAAAGTTAGCCTCGTTTCTCATCATTTTGGACCATGGGCTATAGCCCATATCGTACGGCATACTATAGCGCGCCGTTTTTCATCATTTTTGAAGATTTGAAAAAAATGACGAAATGACAAAAACGAAAGGTTATAGCCCATGTTTTTTGAAATTTTGAAAAAAAAAGTTAGCCTCGTTTCTCATCATTTTGGACCATGGGCTATAGCCCATATCGTACGGCATACTATAGCGCGCCGTTTTCATCATTTTTGAAGATTTGAAAAAAATGACGAAATGACAAAAACGAAAGGTTATAGCCCATGTTTTTTGAAATTTGAAAAAAAAGTTAGCCTCGTTTCTCATCATTTTGGACCATGGGCTATAGCCCATATCGTACGGCATACTATAGCGCGCCGTTTTTCATCATTTTTGAAGATTTGAAAAAAATGACAAAATGACAAAAACGAAAGGTTATAGCCCATGTTTTTTGAAATTTTGAAAAAAAAAGTTAGCCTCGTTTCTCATCATTTTGGACCATGGGCTATAGCCCATATCGTACGGCATACTATAGCGCGCCGTTTTTCATCATTTTTGAAGATTTGAAAAAAATGACAAAATGACAAAAACGAAAGGTTATAGCCCATGTTTTTTGAAATTTTGAAAAAAAAGGTTAGCCTCGTTTCTCATCATTTTGGACCATGGGCTATAGCCCATATCGTACGGCATACTATAGCGCGCCGTTTTTCATCATTTTTGAAGATTTGAAAAAAATGACGAAATGACAAAAACGAAAGGTTATAGCCCATGTTTTTTGAAATTTTGAAAAAAAAAGTTAGCCTCGTTTCTCATCATTTTGGACCATGGGCTATAGCCCATATCGTACGGCATACTATAGCGCGCCGTTTTTCATCATTTTTGAAGATTTGAAAAAAATGACGAAATGACAAAAACGAAAGGTTATAGCCCATGTTTTTTTGAAATTTTGAAAAAAAAAGTTAGCCTCGTTTCTCATCATTTTGGACCATGGGCTATAGCCCATATCGTACGGCATACTATAGCGCGCCGTTTTTCATCATTTTTGAAGATTTGAAAAAAATGACGAAATGACAAAAACGAAAGGTTATAGCCCATGTTTTTTTTAATTTTGAAAAAAAAAGTTAGCCTCGTTTCTCATCATTTTGGATCATGGGCTATAGCCCATATCGTACGGCATACTATAGCGCGCCGTTTTTCATCATTTTTGAAGATTTGAAAAAAATGACAAAATGACAAAAACGATGGGTTATAGCCCATGTTTTTTGAAATTTTGAAAAAAAAAGTTAGCCTCGTTTCTCATCATTTTGGACCATGGGCTATAGCCCATATCGTACGGCATACTATAGCGCGCCGTTTTTCATCATTTTTGAAGATTTGAAAAAAATGACGAAATGACAAAAACGAAAGGTTATAGCCCATGTTTTTTGAAATTTTGAAAAAAAAAGTTAGCCTCGTTTCTCATCATTTTGGACCATGGGCTATAGCCCATATCGTACGGCATACTATAGCGCGGCGTTTTTCATCATTTTTGAAGATTTGAAAAAAATGACAAAATGACAAAAACGAAAGGTTATAGCCCATGTTTTTTGAAATTTTGAAAAAAAAAGTTAGCCTCGTTTCTCATCATTTTGGACCATGGGCTATAGCCCATATCGTACGGCATACTATAGCGCGCCGTTTTTCATCATTTTTGAAGATTTGAAAAAAATGACGAAATGACAAAAACGAAAGGTTATAGCCCATGTTTTTTGAAATTTTGAAAAAAAAAGTTAGCCTCGTTTCTCATCATTTTGGACCATGGGCTATAGCCCATATCGTACGGCATACTATAGCGCGCCGTTTTTCATCATTTTTGAAGATTTGAAAAAAATGACGAAATGACAAAAACGAAAGGTTATAGCCCATGTTTTTTGAAATTTTGAAAAAAAAAGTTAGCCTCGTTTCTCATCATTTTGGACCATGGGCTATAGCCCATATCGTACGGCATACTATAGCGCGCCGTTTTTCATCATTTTTGAAGATTTGAAAAAAATGACGAAATGACAAAAACGAAAGGTTATAGCCCATGTTTTTTGAAATTTTGAAAAAAAAAGTTAGCCTCGTTTCTCATCATTTTGGACCATGGGCTATAGCCCATATCGTACGGCATACTATAGCGCGCCGTTTTTCATCATTTTTGAAGATTTGAAAAAAATGACGAAATTACAAAAACGATGGGTTATAGCCCATGTTTTTTGAAATTTTGAAAAAAAAAGTTAGCCTCGTTTCTCATCATTTTGGACCATGGGCTATAGCCCATATCCTACGGCATACTATAGCGCGCCGTTTTTCATCATTTTTGAAGATTTGAAAAAAATGACAAAATGACAAAAACGATGGGTTATAGCCCATGTTTTTTGAAATTTTGAAAAAAAAAGTTAGCCTCGTTTCTCATCATTTTGGACCATGGGCTATAGCCCATATCGTACGGCATACTATAGCGCGCCGTTTTTCATCATTTTTGAAGATTTGAAAAAAATTACGAAATGACAAAAACGAAAGGTTATAGCCCATGTTTTTTGAAATTTTGAAAAAAAAAGTTAGCCTCGTTTCTCATCATTTTGGACCATGGGCTATAGCCCATATCGTACGGCATACTATAGCGCGCCGTTTTTCATCATTTTTGAAGATTTGAAAAAAATGACGAAATGACAAAAACGAAAGGTTATAGCCCATGTTTTTTGAAATTTTGAAAAAAAAAGTTAGCCTCGTTTCTCATCATTTTGGACCATGGGCTATAGCCCATATCGTACGGCATACTATAGCGCGCCGTTTTTCATCATTTTTGAAGATTTTAAAAAAATGACGAAATGACAAAAACGAAAGGTTATAGCCCATGTTTTTTGAAATTTTGAAAAAAAAAGTTAGCCTCGTTTCTCATCATTTTGGACCATGGGCTATAGCCCATATCGTACGGCATACTATAGCGCGCCGTTTTTCATCATTTTTGAAGATTTGAAAAAAATGACGAAATGACAAAAACGAAAGGTTATAGCCCATGTTTTTTGAAATTTTGAAAAAAAAAGTTAGCCTCGTTTCTCATCATTTTGGACCATGGGCTATAGCCCATATCGTACGGCATACTATAGCGCGACGTTTTTCATCATTTTTGAAGATTTGAAAAAAATGACGAAATGACAAAAACGAAAGGTTATAGCCCATGTTTTTTGAAATTTTGAAAAAAAAAGTTAGCCTCGTTTCTCATCATTTTGGACCATGGGCTATAGCCCATATCGTACGGCATACTATAGCGCGCCGTTTTTCATCATTTTTGAAGATTTGAAAAAAATGACGAAATGACAAAAACGAAAGGTTATAGCCCATGTTTTTTGAAATTTTGAAAAAAAAAGTTAGCCTCGTTTCTCATCATTTTGGACCATGGGCTATAGCCCATATCGTACGGCATACTATAGCGCGCCGTTTTTCATCATTTTTGAAGATTTGAAAAAAATGACGAAATGACAAAAACGAAAGGTTATAGCCCATGTTTTTTGAAATTTTGAAAAAAAAAGTTAGCCTCGTTTCTCATCATTTTGGACCATGGGCTATAGCCCATATCGTACGGCATACTATAGCGCGCCGTTTTTCATCATTTTTGAAGATTTGAAAAAAATGACGAAATGACAAAAACGAAAGGTTATAGCCCATGTTTTTTGAAATTTTGAAAAAAAAAGTTAGCCTCGTTTCTCATCATTTTGGACCATGGGCTATAGCCCATATCGTACGGCATACTATAGCGCGCCGTTTTTCATCATTTTTGAAGATTTGAAAAAAATGACGAAATGACAAAAACGAAAGGTTATAGCCCATGTTTTTTGAAATTTTGAAAAAAAAAGTTAGCCTCGTTTCTCATCATTTTGGACCATGGGCTATAGCCCATATCGTACGGCATACTATAGCGCGCCGTTTTTCATCATTTTTGAAGATTTGAAAAAAATGACGAAATGACAAAAACGAAAGGTTATAGCCCATGTTTTTTGAAATTTTGAAAAAAAAAAAGTTAGCCTCGTTTCTCATCATTTTGGACCATGGGCTATAGCCCATATCGTACGGCATACTATAGCGCGCCGTTTTTCATCATTTTTGAAGATTTGAAAAAAATGACGAAATGACAAAAACGAAAGGTTATAGCCCATGTTTTTTGAAATTTTGAAAAAAAACGTTAGCCTCGTTTCTCATCATTTTGGACCATGGGCTATAGCCCATATCGTACGGCATACTATAGCGCGCCGTTTTTCATCATTTTTGAAGATTTGAAAAAAATGACGAAATGACAAAAACGAAAGGTTATAGCCCATGTTTTTTGAAATTTTGAAAAAAAAAGTTAGCCTCGTTTCTCATCATTTTGGACCATGGGCTATAGCCCATATCGTACGGCATACTATAGCGCGCCGTTTTTCATCATTTTTGAAGATTTGAAAAAAATGACGAAATGACAAAAACGAAAGGTTATAGCCCATGTTTTTTGAAATTTTGAAAAAAAAAGTTAGCCTCGTTTCTCATCATTTTGGACCATGGGCTATAGCCCATATCGTACGGCATACTATAGCGCGCCGTTTTTCATCATTTTTGAAGATTTTAAAAAAATGACAAAATGACAAAAACGAAAGGTTATAGCCCATGTTTTTTGAAATTTTGAAAAAAAAAGTTAGCCTCGTTTCTCATCATTTTGGACCATGGGCTATAGCCCATATCGTACGGCATACTATAGCGCGCCGTTTTTCATCATTTTTGAAGATTTGAAAAAAATGACGAAATGACAAAAACGAAAGGTTATAGCCCATGTTTTTTGAAATTTTGAAAAAAAAAGTTAGCCTCGTTTCTCATCATTTTGGACCATGGGCTATAGCCCATATCGTACGGCATACTATAGCGCGCCGTTTTTCATCATTTTTGAAGATTTGAAAAAAATGACGAAATGACAAAAACGAAAGGTTATAGCCCATGTTTTTTGAAATTTTGAAAAAAAAAGTTAGCCTCGTTTCTCATCATTTTGGACCATGGGCTATAGCCCATATCGTACGGCATACTATAGCGCGCCGTTTTTCATCATTTTTGAAGATTTGAAAAAAATGACGAAATGACAAAAACGAAAGGTTATAGCCCATGTTTTTTGAAATTTTGAAAAAAAAAGTTAGCCTCGTTTCTCATCATTTTGGACCATGGGCTATAGCCCATATCGTACGGCATACTATAGCGCGCCGTTTTTCATCATTTTTGAAGATTTGAAAAAAATGACGAAATGACAAAAACGAAAGGTTATAGCCCATGTTTTTTGAAATTTTGAAAAAAAAAGTTAGCCTCGTTTCTCATCATTTTGGACCATGGGCTATAGCCCATATCGTACGGCATACTATAGCGCGCCGTTTTTCATCATTTTTGAAGATTTGAAAAAAATGACGAAATGACAAAAACGAAAGGTTATAGCCCATGTTTTTTGAAATTTTGAAAAAAAAAGTTAGCCTCGTTTCTCATCATTTTGGACCATGGGCTATAGCCCATATCGTACGGCATACTATAGCGCGCCGTTTTTCATCATTTTTGAAGATTTGAAAAAAATGACGAAATGACAAAAACGAAAGGTTATAGCCCATGTTTTTTGAAATTTTGAAAAAAAAAGTTAGCCTCGTTTCTCATCATTTTGGACCATGGGCTATAGCCCATATCGTACGGCATACTATAGCGCGCCGTTTTTCATCATTTTTGAAGATTTGAAAAAAATGACGAAATGACAAAAACGAAAGGTTATAGCCCATGTTTTTTGAAATTTTGAAAAAAACAGTTAGCCTCGTTTCTCATCATTTTGGACCATGGGCTATAGCCCATATCGTACGGCATACTATAGCGCGCCGTTTTTCATCATTTTTGAAGATTTGAAAAAAATGACGAAATGACAAAAACGAAAGGTTATAGCCCATGTTTTTTGAAATTTTGAAAAAAAAAGTTAGCCTCGTTTCTCATCATTTTGGACCATGGGCTATAGCCCATATCGTACGGCATACTATAGCGCGCCGTTTTTCATCATTTTTGAAGATTTGAAAAAAATGACGAAATGACAAAAACGAAAGGTTATAGCCCATGTTTTTTGAAATTTTGAAAAAAAAAGTTAGCCTCGTTTCTCATCATTTTGGACCATGGGCTATAGCCCATATCGTACGGCATACTATAGCGCGCCGTTTTTCATCATTTTTGAAGATTTGAAAAAAATGACGAAATGACAAAAACGAAAGGTTATAGCCCATGTTTTTTGAAATTTTGAAAAAAAAAAGGTTAGCCTCGTTTCTCATCATTTTGGACCATGGGCTATAGCCCATATCGTACGGCATACTATAGCGCGCCGTTTTTCATCATTTTTGAAGATTTGAAAAAAATGACGAAATGACAAAAACGAAAGGTTATAGCCCATGTTTTTTGAAATTTTGAAAAAAACGTTAGCCTCGTTTCTCATCATTTTGGACCATGGGCTATAGCCCATATCGTACGGCATACTATAGCGCGCCGTTTTTCATCATTTTTGAAGATTTGAAAAAAATGACGAAATGACAAAAACGAAAGGTTATAGCCCATGTTTTTTGAAATTTTGAAAAAAAAAGTTAGCCTCGTTTCTCATCATTTTGGACCATGGGCTATAGCCCATATCGTACGGCATACTATAGCGCGCCGTTTTTCATCATTTTTGAAGATTTGAAAAAAATGACGAAATGACAAAAACGAAAGGTTATAGCCCATGTTTTTTGAAATTTTGAAAAAAAAAGTTAGCCTCGTTTCTCATCATTTTGGACCATGGGCTTGTTACAAAACCATATGTCTAGGGGTAAAGGTAATGTAATATATGAGAGAAACGGAAACCAAGGCCTTAATACAAGGATTTATTCAATAGTATAATGAATAAATTATAAGAATCAACAATAGTTTACAAAATAAATGGCTCTTTAACTCGCATGAACATAATAAACGGAATCCAAAAACAAAACTAAAGTTATTCCTTTCCGAAGGGAATAACTTGTCTAACAAAAGTTCAGCTTCACAAAATAAAGGAACAAAACAGTTGGCGACATGTAGTAGTAGTACGACGGATGGGGGAAAGACCTTGGAAGTGTTTCCCCAGCGCCGGGCCGGGCATGAATGGGCTATGTAGTGAGAGAGCCGCGGCCGCTAGCTCGCTCACGTGACCGTCAGCCAATCAGGGAGGTTGATCAGACCTCCATGGTCATGGCCAACAGGGTTACCCCAGCCACACAGCTGATGACAATCAGTCTGTCTGAAAACCCATTAGTATCCTCTGCATGGGAGGAGAGTTAGTCTAATACAGGTTCATAACAACTGCTGCACAGATATAGATATATATATATATATTAGAAGACATCTAGGCCTAAGATAATCCACATACATATATATATACTATAACAATATACCACCATATAAATATATATATACTATTAGCAATAAACATATATATATTTATAATCCAAAATAACACTCATAAATCATAACACTCATAATTAATCATAACCACACACGACCATAGTCGTGACACCCCCCTTCCCGAAAAGAAGTTATATCCCCAAATAACTTCTTCTCAAAGAAGAGAGCACCTTAAACCCGGGAAAGGGCATCCGCAAGGACATTGTCCGTCCCCTTCTTGTGGCGAATTTCCACTTCAAAGTCCTGTAGCATCAAGGACCATCTCATCAGTCTCTGATTTGAATTTTGCATTTGCCTTAGGAACACAAGGGGATTATGGTCAGTATAGACAACAATAGGCAACGGGCTTGAGCCAACATATACCTCGAAAAATTGTAATGCAAGTAACAGGGCGAGAGCTTCCTTCTCAACGGTACTATAGTTACCCTGCGCTGAATTAAATTTCTTTGAATAGTAACAGATGGGATGATCGATATCCTGAAGATCCTCCTGGAGCAGGACAGCACCGGCGCCACAGGCGCTGGCATCCACCTCCAGCTTGAACGGTTTGGTGAAGTCGGGCGCAGCCAGGACTGGAGTGCTGCAGAGGAGAGCCTTGCAGGATTCGAACGCTAACTGACAGGCAGGCGACCAGATAAATACTCTTTTGACGCTAGTCAGCGTAGTCAGCGGCGCAGTGACGGCAGCAAAATTTTTGCAAAACCCCCGGTAGTAACCTGCCATGCCCAAAAACCGGCGGAGCTCACGCCTAGTCCTCGGCACAGGATATTCTAGAATAGCCTGGATTTTTGCATTAATAGCACGTACCTGGCCCTGACCAACCTGCTTCCCAAGATACGTTACGGTCGCACAACCAAATTCACATTTTGACAAATTTAATGTCAGGTTAGCCTCTCCTAACCGCTGAAAAATCTGTCTCAAAGTGTGTATATGCTCAAGCCAAGTATCATTATATGCCACAACATCGTCCAAATAAGTCTCTGTATTGTCCACGCCTCTTAGTACATTATTCATTAATCTTTGAAATGTCGCTGGTGCATTTCTTAAGCCAAATGGCATCACTGTATATTGGTATAAACCGTCTGGTGTCACGAATGCACTGATCTCTGATGCACGGGGTGTCAAAGCCACTTGCCAATAACCCTTTAGCAAATCCAATTTAGTTACAAATTTAGCAGACCCCACCCGATCCACGCAATCCAACATCCTCGGGAGCGGATAACTGTCAGCCTGCGTTATATTGTTAACCTTACGAAAATCTGTACAAAACCGCTGGCTCCCGTCAGCCTTAGGCACCAGCAAGCAGGGGCTAGACCACGCACTGCTGCTATGAACAGCCAGCCCGTTCTCTAACAAGTAGTCAACCTCTTTTCGTAGTAAAGCACGCTTGGTTGGATTAACCCGATAGGCATGTTGCTTAATAGGAGGGCAATCCTTCTGTACAATTACGTCATGAGAAAGGGCTGATGTGCATGATGGGTTATCTGAAAACAGATTCACATTATTTTCCATCAAATCAATAATGTCTGCTTGCGCCTGGGGACCCAAATGTTTTAAATACCCCGGTAAATCATTCAATATTTCAGAGTTCTGTAGACGTGACCCAGACGAACCTTTTACACGCAGCCCATCACTCTCAGGGGAATAAAGTGACGGCGCTGCTGCAGAAAGTGAGGCGACAACTGCGGGAATAACAGGAGTATCTGACTCGGTGCGAGCCAGATACGGCTTGAGCATATTCACATGACAAACCCTTGTCTTTTTGCGACGATCGGGCGTCAAAATCACATAATCCGTTTCACTTATTTTTTTGTCAATCACATAAGGACCACTGAATTTGGCCTGGAAGGCTGAGCTTTGCAGTGGGAGCAGCACCAACACCCTCTGACCCACAGCAAACACTCTATGCACAGCCTTCCTGTCAAACCATGCCTTCATTTTACCTTGAGCTTTACTCAGAAAGCTGCTAGCCATCTGTCTGGCCTTGTGCAATCGCTCGCGAAACCCCGCAACAAAATCCAATACATTAGTCACCGGCGAGTTTGCGTTGGCTAATAAGCCCTCTCGAAACGCACGCAACGGCCCGCGCACCGTATGGCCAAACACCAGCTCCGCTGGGCTAAACCCCAGCGACTCCTGTACGCTCTCTCTTACTGCCAGCATAAGATAAGGCAAGCCCTCGTCCCAGGCTTTACCCGTTTCGTGACAGTATTTCTTCATCATCGCTTTCAACGTCTGGTGAAACCGCTCAAGCGCGCCCTGGGACTCAGGATGATAAGCGCTAGAGTGTCTGTGTTCTATGCCAAGGGTGGAAGCAACTTGAGCAAATAATTTTGACATGAAATTTGAGCCCTGGTCACTTTGAAGATACCGGCAAAAACCAAAAGTAGAGAAAAAGCTAGAAAGCGCTTTAATAACTGGTCTCACTTTTAGTGTGCGTAATGGGAACGCTTCTGGGTAGCGCGTTGCACTACACATTACAGTAAGAAGGTATTTGTGACCAGATTTTGTGGTCGGTAATGGACCGACACAGTCAATCATGATGTGCTCAAATGGTTCACCCACAGCAGGGATCGGTTTCAACGGCGCGGGCGGAATAGTCTGGTTTGGCTTCCCCGTCATCTGACACACATGACAAGTGCGGCAGAAGTCAGTAACAGACGCATTCAAACCCGGCCAGAAAAAATAGCGTAGGATGCGGTCATAAGTTTTACGAATGCCCAGGTGGCCAGAAATGTTGTCGTGAGCCAGACTGAGAATCTGGGAACGGAAACCCTGAGGTACCACAACCTGACGCACCACATTCCATTTCAAGTCACCGATAGCCGCTGGAAACCATTTACGCACAAGGAGGCCATCCTCTACACTATATGCACTCGGCCCAGCAGCCTCACCCACTTTGGTAACTGCCTCCCAGCACACAGAGAGAGAGCGATCGTGCTTCTGCGCATGCGCAAATGTTTCCCTATCGATATCAAACCCAAAATCACTTTTAGTAGCCAGCAAGCTTTTCCTAGCCCGCTTACGCGGTGTCTGTGGGGCATCACCCACTGGTCGCTCGGCACACAAGAAAGTGTCACACAACGTAGCCTCGTCATCAAACTTTTTCAATTGTGCGCGAGTCACAGCACAACCCGGAAACACAGTGGGTGGGGCTCCCAGCGCAGGCATAGCTACGTTAGCCACAGGTTTTTCAACCACTTCTAGCGACGCAAACACTTTGTCCCCAGCTATGTCGTTGCCAAGAATCATCCCCACACCTTCAATGGGTAAACTTTCACGTAGCCCGATCTGCACAAGACCAGAAACAAGTGGAGAGCGTAGGTGGATCATATGCAATGGAGCGCGAGAGGATATCATTTCCACGCCCAAAACCAATGCATCGGAACCACAAAAGGTATTCTCCGCAAATGGCAGTACACTCTGTAAAATAAGGGACTGTGAGGCGCCTGTATCACGCAAAATGGTGATAGGAACGCGCTCATTTTCCTTATCAGACAGCGAGACTGAGCCATGCAAAATAAAGGGATCAAAACACTCCTCTACCTCCGCCCGGACAGCCATAGCTGTCTCGGAAGCAGACCGAGGAATAGTATGCACAAACCCCACACCCTTTGGTTTTTTTGAATACACATTTCCATTTCCATTCTCTTTCTGCTGCTTATGTTGTACTTTAGGGCAGCGAGAAACCAAATGGCCCACTTCATGACAGTAAAAACAAGCACGATTGTCAGGCGCTGCACTTGCGCCCCTCGGTGGACTTTTCGGTTGTGACAATTTGTGCTGTTTTTTCTGCATGTTGAACAGACCCTCCCCGCTACGCACCGGAGAAACACCCGAACGGTGCGTCAGATCATATTCATCGGCCCTCACAGAGGCTTTAGCAATTGAGTTAATCTTTTGTTCCTCAAGATAGACAACAATACGATCTGGGATACATGATTTGAAATCTTCCATCACTATCAGCTCAGTAAGCTGCTCAAAAGTGTGTACGTTGCTCGCGTTGCACCATTTCCTAAACAATGTGGCTTTTTCACGGCCAAATTCCACAAACGTTTGAGTAGAGGATTTTTGAGCGGCCCTATATTTTTGCCTATAATGTTCAGGCACCATTTCGAAACCGCTAAGGATAGCCGCCTTTACGACATCATAACATAGGCTCTCATCCACCGTGAGTGCGCTACAGATATCCTGTGCTCTACCTGTCAACTTACATTGGAGTAGCAAACTCCAGAATTCCCTGGGCCACTTAACAGCACCAGCAATTCGTTCAAAAGCACAAAAGTAGTTATCCAACTCACCCTCCTTGAACGCAGGTACCAATGCGATTTGTTTGCTTATGTCGAACGCTGCCACTCCTCTGGAACCTGGGGGTGACCCGTGTCGCTGCTGGGAGGCGGGCGCCCCTGCGGACGCCTCGTCGGGGTAGGTCTGGCCTCGCAGGCGTGCCATGTCGAGCTCATGTCTCTGATGCTGTAGTTTGCACTCCTCGCTCTTCAGCGTTGTTAGTGCTATTTCCAGCTCAAGCTCCCGGAGGCGCAGAACCCCCCCTATGTCCTGAGGACTCCCCCCAGTGCCCCGTGGGTAATCATGTGGGGCCTGAGCAGACGGGTCCCCCGCGGGATCCTCGCCCTGCTCTAACACACCCGTAGTGTCAGACTGATTGGCCCCACTAGAACTCGGTTCTGCGACAATGAGTGATACGTCTCCCCCCTCACTCTCATCTGACAGCATCGTAATGACTCCCTGTGAAAACAACTGCCGTGAGACAGCTGCGAAAATCGCCTCTTTCTTTTTGGTACCGTGCGGTAAAGGAACGTTAAATTGTTTGGCAATACTGTACAATTCCCAATATGAGCACTGTTGTAGCTCCTCAAGCGACAGGACATCCGTACTAGCACCCTGGTCATCAGAGGCCATACCAAATACAGGCCATATACAAAATCCGCTACTCAAACTGGTACGAGCAACATACTCACCATTAATACTCCCCAATCCGTCTACCACCAAAAGCAATACTAGCAAAACAAAAAACATAACCAACTGAACAACTGAATCCTTAATTTGTTTTTTGAAACGGACGGGCTCCCAAATATGTTACAAAACCATATGTCTAGGGGTAAAGGTAATGTAATATATGAGAGAAACGGAAACCAAGGCCTTAATACAAGGATTTATTCAATAGTATAATGAATAAATTATAAGAATCAACAATAGTTTACAAAATAAATGGCTCTTTAACTCGCATGAACATAATAAACGGAATCCAAAAACAAAACTAAAGTTATTCCTTTCCGAAGGGAATAACTTGTCTAACAAAAGTTCAGCTTCACAAAATAAAGGAACAAAACAGTTGGCGACATGTAGTAGTAGTACGACGGATGGGGGAAAGACCTTGGAAGTGTTTCCCCAGCGCCGGGCCGGGCATGAATGGGCTATGTAGTGAGAGAGCCGCGGCCGCTAGCTCGCTCACGTGACCGTCAGCCAATCAGGGAGGTTGATCAGACCTCCATGGTCATGGCCAACAGGGTTACCCCAGCCACACAGCTGATGACAATCAGTCTGTCTGAAAACCCATTAGTATCCTCTGCATGGGAGGAGAGTTAGTCTAATACAGGTTCATAACAACTGCTGCACAGATATAGATATATATATATATATTAGAAGACATCTAGGCCTAAGATAATCCACATACATATATATATACTATAACAATATACCACCATATAAATATATATATACTATTAGCAATAAACATATATATATTTATAATCCAAAATAACACTCATAAATCATAACACTCATAATTAATCATAACCACACACGACCATAGTCGTGACAGGCTATAGCCCATATCGTACGGCATACTATAGCGCGCCGTTTTTCATCATTTTTGAAGATTTGAAAAAAATGACAAATTGACAAAAACGATGGGTTATAGCCCATGTTTTTTGAAATTTTGAAAAAAAAAGTTAGCCTCGTTTCTCATCATTTTGGACCATGGGCTATAGCCCATATCGTACGGCATACTATAGCGCGCCGTTTTTCATCATTTTTGAAGATTTGAAAAAAATGACGAAATGACAAAAACGAAAGGTTATAGCCCATGTTTTTTGAAATTTTGAAAAAAAAAGTTAGCCTCGTTTCTCATCATTTTGGACCATGGGCTATAGCCCATATCGTATGGCATACTATAGCGCGCCGTTTTTCATCATTTTTGAAGATTTGAAAAAAATGACAAAATGACAAAAACGAAAGGTTATAGCCCATGTTTTTTGAAATTTTGAAAAAAAAAGTTAGCCTCGTTTCTCATCATTTTGGACCATGGGCTATAGCCCATATCGTACGGCATACTATAGCGCGCCGTTTTTCATCATTTCTGAAGATTTGAAAAAAATGACGAAATGACAAAAACGAAAGGTTATAGCCCATGTTTTTTGAAATTTTGAAAAAAAAAGTTAGCCTCGTTTCTCATCATTTTGGACCATGGGCTATAGCCCATATCGTACGGCATACTATAGCGTGCCGTTTTTCATCATTTTTGAAGATTTGAAAAAAATGACGAAATGACAAAAACGAAAGGTTATAGCCCATGTTTTTTGAAATTTTGAAAAAAAAAGTTAGCCTCGTTTCTCATCATTTTGGACCATGGGCTATAGCCCATATCGTACGGCATACTATAGCGCGCCGTTTTTCATCATTTTTGAAGATTTGAAAAAAATGACGAAATGACAAAAACGAAAGGTTATAGCCCATGTTTTTTGAAATTTTGAAAAAAAAAGTTAGCCTCGTTTCTCATCATTTTGGACCATGGGCTATAGCCCATATCGTACGGCATACTATAGCGCGCCGTTTTTCATCATTTTTGAAGATTTGAAAAAAATGACAAAATGACAAAAACGAAAGGTTATAGCCCATGTTTTTTGAAATTTAAAAAAAAAAAGTTAGCCTCGTTTCTCATCATTTTGGACCATGGGCTATAGCCCATATCGTACGGCATACTATAGCGCGCCGTTTTTCATCATTTTTGAAGATTTGAAAAAAATGACGAAATGACAAAAACGAAAGGTTATAGCCCATGTTTTTTGAAATTTTGAAAAAAAAAGTTAGCCTCGTTTCTCATCATTTTGGACCATGGGCTATAGCCCATATCGTACGGCATACTATAGCGCGCAGTTTTTCATAATTTTTGAAGATTTTAAAAAAAATGACGAAATGACAAAAACGATGGGTTATAGCCCATGTTTTTTGAAATTTTGAAAAAAAAAGTTAGCCTCGTTTCTCATCATTTTGGACCATGGGCTATAGCCCATATCGTACGGCATACTATAGCGCGCCGTTTTTCATCATTTTTGAAGATTTGAAAAAAATGACGAAATGACAAAAACGAAAGGTTATAGCCCATGTTTTTTGAAATTTTGAAAAAAAAAGTTAGCCTCGTTTCTCATCATTTTGGACCATGGGCTATAGCCCATATCGTACGGCATACTATAGCGCGCAGTTTTTCATCATTTTTGAAGATTTGAAAAAAATGACAAAAACGAAAGGTTATAGCCCATGTTTTTTGAAATTTTGAAAAAAAAAGTTAGCCTCGTTTCTCATCATTTTGGACCATGGGCTATAGCCCATATCGTACGGCATACTATAGCGCGCCGTTTTTCATCATTTTTGAAGATTTGAAAAAAATGACGAAATGACAAAAACGAAAGGTTATAGCCCATGTTTTTTGAAATTTTGAAAAAAAAGGTTAGCCTCGTTTCTCATCATTTTGGACCATGGGCTATAGCCCATATCGTACGGCATACTATAGCGCGCCGTTTTTCATCATTTTTGAAGATTTGAAAAAAATGACGAAATGACAAAAACGAAAGGTTATAGCCCATGTTTTTTGAAATTTTGAAAAAAAAAGTTAGCCTCGTTTCTCATCATTTTGGACCATGGGCTATAGCCCATATCGTACGGCATACTATAGCGCGCCGTTTTTCATCATTTTTGAAGATTTGAAAAAAATGACAAAATGACAAAAACGAAAGGTTATAGCCCATGTTTTTTGAAATTTTGAAAAAAAAAGTTAGCCTCGTTTCTCATCATTTTGGACCATGGGCTATAGCCCATATCGTACGGCATACTATAGCGCGCCGTTTTTCATCATTTTTGAAGATTTGAAAAAAATGACGAAATGACAAAAACGAAAGGTTATAGCCCATGTTTTTTGAAATTTTGAAAAAAAAAGTTAGCCTCGTTTCTCATCATTTTGGACCATGGGCTATAGCCCATATCGTACGGCATACTATAGCGCGCCGTTTTTCATCATTTTTGAAGATTTGAAAAAAATGACGAAATGACAAAAACGAAAGGTTATAGCCCATGTTTTTTGAAATTTTGAAAAAAAAAGTTAGCCTCGTTTCTCATCATTTTGGACCATGGGCTATAGCCCATATCGTACGGCATACTATAGCGCGCCGTTTTTCATCATTTTTGAAGATTTGAAAAAAATGACAAAATGACAAAAACGAAAGGTTATAGCCCATGTTTTTTGAAATTTTGAAAAAAAAAGTTAGCCTCGTTTCTCATCATTTTGGACCATGGGCTATAGCCCATATCGTACGGCATACTATAGCGCGCCGTTTTTCATCATTTTTGAAGATTTGAAAAAAATGACAAAATGACAAAAACGAAAGGTTATAGCCCATGTTTTTTGAAATTTTGAAAAAAAAAGTTAGCCTCGTTTCTCATCATTTTGGACCATGGGCTATAGCCCATATCGTACGGCATACTATAGCGCGCCGTTTTTCATCATTTTTGAAGATTTGAAAAAAATGACAAAATGACAAAAACGAAAGGTTATAGCCCATGTTTTTTGAAATTTTGAAAAAAAAAGTTAGCCTCCTTTCTCATCATTTTGGACCATGGGCTATAGCCCATATCGTACGGCATACTATAGCGCGCCGTTTTTCATCATTTTTGAAGATTTGAAAAAAATGACAAAATGACAAAAACGAAAGGTTATAGCCCATGTTTTTTGAAATTTTGAAAAAAAAAGTTAGCCTCGTTTCTCATCATTTTGGACCATGGGCTATAGCCCATATCGTACGGCATACTATAGCGCGCCGTTTTTCATCATTTTTGAAGATTTGAAAAAAATGACAAAATGACAAAAACGAAAGGTTATAGCCCATGTTTTTTGAAATTTTGAAAAAAAAGGTTAGCCTCGTTTCTCATCATTTTGGACCATGGGCTATAGCCCATATCGTACGGCATACTATAGCGCGCCGTTTTTCATCATTTTTGAAGATTTGAAAAAAATGACGAAATGACAAAAACGAAAGGTTATAGCCCATGTTTTTTGAAATTTTGAAAAAAAAAGTTAGCCTCGTTTCTCATCATTTTGGACCATGGGCTATAGCCCATATCGTACGGCATACTATAGCGCGCCGTTTTTCATCATTTTTGAAGATTTGAAAAAAATGACGAAATGACAAAAACGAAAGGTTATAGCCCATGTTTTTTGAAATTTTGAAAAAAAAAGTTAGCCTCGTTTCTCATCATTTTGGACCATGGGCTATAGCCCATATCGTACGGCATACTATAGCGCGCCGTTTTTCATCATTTTTGAAGATTTGAAAAAAATGACGAAATGACAAAAACGAAAGGTTATAGCCCATGTTTTTTTTAATTTTGAAAAAAAAAGTTAGCCTCGTTTCTCATCATTTTGGATCATGGGCTATAGCCCATATCGTACGGCATACTATAGCGCGCCGTTTTTCATCATTTTTGAAGATTTGAAAAAAATGACAAAATGACAAAAACGATGGGTTATAGCCCATGTTTTTTGAAATTTTGAAAAAAAAAGTTAGCCTCGTTTCTCATCATTTTGGACCATGGGCTATAGCCCATATCGTACGGCATACTATAGCGCGCCGTTTTTCATCATTTTTGAAGATTTGAAAAAAATGACGAAATGACAAAAACGAAAGGTTATAGCCCATGTTTTTTGAAATTTTGAAAAAAAAAGTTAGTCTCGTTTCTCATCATTTTGGACCATGGGCTATAGCCCATATCGTACGGCATACTATAGCGCGGCGTTTTTCATCATTTTTGAAGATTTGAAAAAAATGACAAAATGACAAAAACGAAAGGTTATAGCCCATGTTTTTTGAAATTTTGAAAAAAAAAGTTAGCCTCGTTTCTCATCATTTTGGACCATGGGCTATAGCCCATATCGTACGGCATACTATAGCGCGCCGTTTTTCATCATTTTTGAAGATTTGAAAAAAATGACGAAATGACAAAAACGAAAGGTTATAGCCCATGTTTTTTGAAATTTTGAAAAAAAAAGTTAGCCTCGTTTCTCATCATTTTGGACCATGGGCTATAGCCCATATCGTACGGCATACTATAGCGCGCCGTTTTTCATCATTTTTGAAGATTTGAAAAAAATGACGAAATGACAAAAACGAAAGGTTATAGCCCATGTTTTTTGAAATTTTGAAAAAAAAAGTTAGCCTCGTTTCTCATCATTTTGGACCATGGGCTATAGCCCATATCGTACGGCATACTATAGCGCGGCGTTTTTCATCATTTTTGAAGATTTGAAAAAAATGACAAAATGACAAAAACGAAAGGTTATAGCCCATGTTTTTTGAAATTTTGAAAAAAAAAGTTAGCCTCGTTTCTCATCATTTTGGACCATGGGCTATAGCCCATATCGTACGGCATACTATAGCGCGCCGTTTTTCATCATTTTTGAAGATTTGAAAAAAATGACGAAATGACAAAAACGAAAGGTTATAGCCCATGTTTTTTGAAATTTTGAAAAAAAAAGTTAGCCTCGTTTCTCATCATTTTGGACCATGGGCTATAGCCCATATCGTACGGCATACTATAGCGCGCCGTTTTTCATCATTTTTGAAGATTTGAAAAAAATGACGAAATGACAAAAACGAAAGGTTATAGCCCATGTTTTTTGAAATTTTGAAAAAAAAAGTTAGCCTCGTTTCTCATCATTTTGGACCATGGGCTATAGCCCATATCGTACGGCATACTATAGCGCGCCGTTTTTCATCATTTTTGAAGATTTGAAAAAAATGACGAAATGACAAAAACGAAAGGTTATAGCCCATGTTTTTTGAAATTTTGAAAAAAAAAGTTAGCCTCGTTTCTCATCATTTTGGACCATGGGCTATAGCCCATATCGTACGGCATACTATAGCGCGCCGTTTTTCATCATTTTTGAAGATTTGAAAAAAATGACGAAATTACAAAAACGATGGGTTATAGCCCATGTTTTTTGAAATTTTGAAAAAAAAAGTTAGCCTCGTTTCTCATCATTTTGGACCATGGGCTATAGCCCATATCGTACGGCATACTATAGCGCGCCGTTTTTCATCATTTTTGAAGATTTGAAAAAAATGACAAAATGACAAAAACGATGGGTTATAGCCCATGTTTTTTGAAATTTTGAAAAAAAAAGTTAGCCTCGTTTCTCATCATTTTGGACCATGGGCTATAGCCCATATCGTACGGCATACTATAGCGCGCCGTTTTTCATCATTTTTGAAGATTTGAAAAAAATTACGAAATGACAAAAACGAAAGGTTATAGCCCATGTTTTTTGAAATTTTGAAAAAAAAAGTTAGCCTCGTTTCTCATCATTTTGGACCATGGGCTATAGCCCATATCGTACGGCATACTATAGCGCGCCGTTTTTCATCATTTTTGAAGATTTGAAAAAAATGACGAAATGACAAAAACGAAAGGTTATAGCCCATGTTTTTTGAAATTTTGAAAAAAAAAGTTAGCCTCGTTTCTCATCATTTTGGACCATGGGCTATAGCCCATATCGTACGGCATACTATAGCGCGCCGTTTTTCATCATTTTTGAAGATTTTAAAAAAATGACGAAATGACAAAAACGAAAGGTTATAGCCCATGTTTTTTGAAATTTTGAAAAAAAAAGTTAGCCTCGTTTCTCATCATTTTGGACCATGGGCTATAGCCCATATCGTACGGCATACTATAGCGCGCCGTTTTTCATCATTTTTGAAGATTTGAAAAAAATGACGAAATGACAAAAACGAAAGGTTATAGCCCATGTTTTTTGAAATTTTGAAAAAAAAAGTTAGCCTCGTTTCTCATCATTTTGGACCATGGGCTATAGCCCATATCGTACGGCATACTATAGCGCGCCGTTTTTCATCATTTTTGAAGATTTGAAAAAAATGACGAAATGACAAAAACGAAAGGTTATAGCCCATGTTTTTTGAAATTTTGAAAAAAAAAGTTAGCCTCGTTTCTCATCATTTTGGACCATGGGCTATAGCCCATATCGTACGGCATACTATAGCGCGCCGTTTTTCATCATTTTTGAAGATTTGAAAAAAATGACGAAATGACAAAAACGAAAGGTTATAGCCCATGTTTTTTGAAATTTTGAAAAAAAAAGTTAGCCTCGTTTCTCATCATTTTGGACCATGGGCTATAGCCCATATCGTACGGCATACTATAGCGCGCCGTTTTTCATCATTTTTGAAGATTTGAAAAAAATGACGAAATGACAAAAACGAAAGGTTATAGCCCATGTTTTTTGAAAATTTGAAAAAAAAAGTTAGCCTCGTTTCTCATCATTTTGGACCATGGGCTATAGCCCATATCGTACGGCATACTATAGCGCGCCGTTTTTCATCATTTTTGAAGATTTGAAAAAAATGACGAAATGACAAAAACGAAAGGTTATAGCCCATGTTTTTTGAAATTTTGAAAAAAAAAGTTAGCCTCGTTTCTCATCATTTTGGACCATGGGCTATAGCCCATATCGTACGGCATACTATAGCGCGCCGTTTTTCATCATTTTTGAAGATTTGAAAAAAATGACGAAATGACAAAAACGAAAGGTTATAGCCCATGTTTTTTGAAATTTTGAAAAAAAAAGTTAGCCTCGTTTCTCATCATTTTGGACCATGGGCTATAGCCCATATCGTACGGCATACTATAGCGCGCCGTTTTTCATCATTTTTGAAGATTTGAAAAAAATGACGAAATGACAAAAACGAAAGGTTATAGCCCATGTTTTTTGAAATTTTGAAAAAAAAAAGTTAGCCTCGTTTCTCATCATTTTGGACCATGGGCTATAGCCCATATCGTACGGCATACTATAGCGCGCCGTTTTTCATCATTTTTGAAGATTTGAAAAAAATGACGAAATGACAAAAACGAAAGGTTATAGCCCATGTTTTTTGAAATTTTGAAAAAAAACGTTAGCCTCGTTTCTCATCATTTTGGACCATGGGCTATAGCCCATATCGTACGGCATACTATAGCGCGCCGTTTTTCATCATTTTTGAAGATTTGAAAAAAATGACGAAATGACAAAAACGAAAGGTTATAGCCCATGTTTTTTGAAATTTTGAAAAAAAAAGTTAGCCTCGTTTCTCATCATTTTGGACCATGGGCTATAGCCCATATCGTACGGCATACTATAGCGCGCCGTTTTTCATCATTTTTGAAGATTTGAAAAAAATGACGAAATGACAAAAACGAAAGGTTATAGCCCATGTTTTTTGAAATTTTGAAAAAAAAAGTTAGCCTCGTTTCTCATCATTTTGGACCATGGGCTATAGCCCATATCGTACGGCATACTATAGCGCGCCGTTTTTCATCATTTTTGAAGATTTTAAAAAAATGACAAAATGACAAAAACGAAAGGTTATAGCCCATGTTTTTTGAAATTTTGAAAAAAAAAAGTTAGCCTCGTTTCTCATCATTTTGGACCATGGGCTATAGCCCATATCGTACGGCATACTATAGCGCGCCGTTTTTCATCATTTTTGAAGATTTTAAAAAAATGACAAAATGACAAAAACGAAAGGTTATAGCCCATGTTTTTTGAAATTTTGAAAAAAAAAGTTAGCCTCGTTTCTCATCATTTTGGACCATGGGCTATAGCCCATATCGTACGGCATACTATAGCGTGCCGTTTTTCATCATTTTTGAAGATTTGAAAAAAATGACGAAATGACAAAAACGAAAGGTTATAGCCCATGTTTTTTGAAATTTTGAAAAAAAAAGTTAGCCTCGTTTCTCATCATTTTGGACGATGGGCTATAGCCCATATCGTACGGCATACTATAGCGCGCCGTTTTTCATCATTTTTGAAGATTTGAAAAAAATGACGAAATGACAAAAACGAAAGGTTATAGCCCATGTTTTTTGAAATTTTGAAAAAAAAAGTTAGCCTCGTTTCTCATTATTTTGGACCATGGGCTATAGCCCATATCGTACGGCATACTATAGCGCGCCGTTTTTCATCATTTTTGAAGATTTGAAAAAAATGACGAAATGACAAAAACGAAAGGTTATAGCCCATGTTTTTTGAAATTTAAAAAAAAAAAGTTAGCCTCGTTTCTCATCATTTTGGACCATGGGCTATAGCCCATATCGTACGGCATACTATAGCGCGCCGTTTTTCATCATTTTTGAAGATTTGAAAAAAATGACGAAATGACAAAAACGAAAGGTTATAGCCCATGTTTTTTGAAATTTTGAAAAAAAAAGTTAGCCTCGTTTCTCATCATTTTGGACCATGGGCTATAGCCCATATCGTACGGCATACTATAGCGCGCAGTTTTTCATAATTTTTGAAGATTTTAAAAAAAATGACGAAATGACAAAAACGATGGGTTATAGCCCATGTTTTTTGAAATTTTGAAAAAAAAAGTTAGCCTCGTTTCTCATCATTTTGGACCATGGGCTATAGCCCATATCGTACGGCATACTATAGCGCGCCGTTTTTCATCATTTTTGAAGATTTGAAAAAAATGACGAAATGACAAAAACGAAAGGTTATAGCCCATGTTTTTTGAAATTTTGAAAAAAAAAGTTAGCCTCGTTTCTCATCATTTTGGACCATGGGCTATAGCCCATATCGTACGGCATACTATAGCGCGCCGTTTTTCATCATTTTTGAAGATTTGAAAAAAATGACAAAATGACAAAAACGAAATGTTATAGCCCATGTTTTTTGAAATTTTGAAAAAAAAAGTTAGCCTCGTTTCTCATCATTTTGGACCATGGGCTATAGCCCATATCGTACGGCATACTATAGCGCGCCGTTTTTCATCATTTTTGAAGATTTGAAAAAAATGACGAAATGACAAAAACGAAAGGTTATAGCCCATGTTTTTTGAAATTTTGAAAAAAAAGGTTAGCCTCGTTTCTCATCATTTTGGACCATGGGCTATAGCCCATATCGTACGGCATACTATAGCGCGCCGTTTTTCATCATTTTTGAAGATTTGAAAAAAATGACGAAATGACAAAAACGAAAGGTTATAGCCCATGTTTTTTGAAATTTTGAAAAAAAAAGTTAGCCTCGTTTCTCATCATTTTGGACCATGGGCTATAGCCCATATCGTACGGCATACTATAGCGCGCCGTTTTTCATCATTTTTGAAGATTTGAAAAAAATGACGAAATGACAAAAACGAAAGGTTATAGCCCATGTTTTTTGAAATTTTGAAAAAAAAAGTTAGCCTCGTTTCTCATCATTTTGGACCATGGGCTATAGCCCATATCGTACGGCATACTATAGCGCGCCGTTTTTCATCATTTTTGAAGATTTGAAAAAAATGACGAAATGACAAAAACGAAAGGTTATAGCCCATGTTTTTTGAAATTTTGAAAAAGAAAGTTAGCCTCGTTTCTCATCATTTTGGACCATGGGCTATAGCCCATATCGTACGGCATACTATAGCGCGCCGTTTTTCTACATTTTTGAAGATTTGAAAAAAATGACGAAATGACAAAAACGAAAGGTTATAGCCCATGTTTTTTGAAATTTTGAAAAAAAAAGTTAGCCTCGTTTCTCATCATTTTGGACCATGGGCTATAGCCCATATCGTACGGCATACTATAGCGCGCCGTTTTTCATCATTTTTGAAGATTTGAAAAAAATGACGAAATGACAAAAACGAAAGGTTATAGCCCATGTTTTTTGAAATTTTGAAAAAAAAGGTTAGCCTCGTTTCTCATCATTTTGGACCATGGGCTATAGCCCATATCGTACGGCATACTATAGCGCGCCGTTTTTCATCATTTTTGAAGATTTGAAAAAAATGACGAAATGACAAAAACGAAAGGTTATAGCCCATGTTTTTTGAAATTTTGAAAAAAAAAGTTAGCCTCGTTTCTCATCATTTTGGACCATGGGCTATAGCCCATATCGTACGGCATACTATAGCGCGCCGTTTTTCATCATTTTTGAAGATTTGAAAAAAATGACGAAATGACAAAAACGAAAGGTTATAGCCCATGTTTTTTGAAATTTTGAAAAAAAAAGTTAGCCTCGTTTCTCATCATTTTGGACCATGGGCTATAGCCCATATCGTACGGCATACTATAGCGCGCCGTTTTTCATCATTTTTGAAGATTTGAAAAAAATGACGAAATGACAAAAACGAAAGGTTATAGCCCATGTTTTTTTAAATTTTGAAAAAAAAAGTTAGCCTCGTTTCTCATCATTTTGGATCATGGGCTATAGCCCATATCGTACGGCATACTATAGCGCGCCGTTTTTCATCATTTTTGAAGATTTGAAAAAAATGACAAAATGACAAAAACGATGGGTTATAGCCCATGTTTTTTGAAATTTTGAAAAAAAAAGTTAGCCTCGTTTCTCATCATTTTGGACCATGGGCTATAGCCCATATCGTACGGCATACTATAGCGCGCCGTTTTTCATCATTTTTGAAGATTTGAAAAAAATGACGAAATGACAAAAACGAAAGGTTATAGCCCATGTTTTTTGAAATTTTGAAAAAAAAAGTTAGCCTCGTTTCTCATCATTTTGGACCATGGGCTATAGCCCATATCGTACGGCATACTATAGCGCCGCGTTTTTCATCATTTTTGAAGATTTGAAAAAAATGACAAAATGACAAAAACGAAAGGTTATAGCCCATGTTTTTTGAAATTTTGAAAAAAAAAGTTAGCCTCGTTTCTCATCATTTTGGACCATGGGCTATAGCCCATATCGTACGGCATACTATAGCGCGCCGTTTTTCATCATTTTTGAAGATTTGAAAAAAATGACGAAATGACAAAAACGAAAGGTTATAGCCCATGTTTTTTGAAATTTTGAAAAAAAAAGTTAGCCTCGTTTCTCATCATTTTGGACCATGGGCTATAGCCCATATCGTACGGCATACTATAGCGCGCCGTTTTTCATCATTTTTGAAGATTTGAAAAAAATGACGAAATGACAAAAACGAAAGGTTATAGCCCATGTTTTTTTAAATTTTGAAAAAAAAAAGTTAGCCTCGTTTCTCATCATTTTGGATCATGGGCTATAGCCCATATCGTACGGCATACTATAGCGCGCCGTTTTTCATCATTTTTGAAGATTTGAAAAAAATGACAAAATGACAAAAACGATGGGTTATAGCCCATGTTTTTTGAAAATTTGAAAAAAAAAGTTAGCCTCGTTTCTCATCATTTTGGACCATGGGCTATAGCCCATATCGTACGGCATACTATAGCGCGCCGTTTTTCATCATTTTTGAAGATTTGAAAAAAATGACGAAATGACAAAAACGAAAGGTTATAGCCCATGTTTTTTGAAATTTTGAAAAAAAAAGTTAGCCTCGTTTCTCATCATTTTGGACCATGGGCTATAGCCCATATCGTACGGCATACTATAGCGCGGCGTTTTTCATCATTTTTGAAGATTTGAAAAAAATGACAAAATGACAAAAACGAAAGGTTATAGCCCATGTTTTTTGAAATTTTGAAAAAAAAAGTTAGCCTCGTTTCTCATCATTTTGGACCATGGGCTATAGCCCATATCGTACGGCATACTATAGCGCGCCGTTTTTCATCATTTTTGAAGATTTGAAAAAAATGACGAAATGACAAAAACGAAAGGTTATAGCCCATGTTTTTTGAAATTTTGAAAAAAAAAGTTAGCCTCGTTTCTCATCATTTTGGACCATGGGCTATAGCCCATATCGTACGGCATACTATAGCGCGCCGTTTTTCATCATTTTTGAAGATTTGAAAAAAATGACGAAATTACAAAAACGATGGGTTATAGCCCATGTTTTTTGAAATTTTGAAAAAAAAAGTTAGCCTCGTTTCTCATCATTTTGGACCATGGGCTAAAGCCCATATCGTACGGCATACTATAGCGCGCCGTTTTTCGTCATTTTTGAGGATTTGAAAAAAATGACGAAATGACAAAAACGATGGGTTATAGCCCATGTTTTTTGAAATTTTGAAAAAAAAAGTTAGCCTCGTTTCTCATCATTTTGGACCATGGGCTATAGCCCATATCGTACGGCATACTATAGCGCGCCGTTTTTCATCATTTTTGAAGATTTGAAAAAAATGACGAAATGACAAAAACGAAAGGTTATAGCCCATGTTTTTTGAAATTTTGAAAAAAAAAGTTAGCCTCGTTTCTCATCATTTTGGACCATGGGCTATAGCCCATATCGTACGGCATACTATAGCGCGCCGTTTTTCATCATTTTTGAAGATTTGAAAAAAATGACGAAATGACAAAAACGAAAGGTTATAGCCCATGTTTTTTGAAATTTTGAAAAAAAAAGTTAGCCTCGTTTCTCATCATTTTGGACCATGGGCTATAGCCCATATCGTACGGCATACTATAGCGCGCCGTTTTTCATCATTTTTGAAGATTTGAAAAAAATGACGAAATGACAAAAACGAAAGGTTATAGCCCATGTTTTTTTAAATTTTGAAAAAAAAAGTTAGCCTCGTTTCTCATCATTTTGGATCATGGGCTATAGCCCATATCGTACGGCATACTATAGCGCGCCGTTTTTCATCATTTTTGAAGATTTGAAAAAAATGACAAAATGACAAAAACGATGGGTTATAGCCCATGTTTTTTGAAATTTTGAAAAAAAAGTTAGCCTCGTTTCTCATCATTTTGGACCATGGGCTATAGCCCATATCGTACGGCATACTATAGCGCGCCGTTTTTCATCATTTTTGAAGATTTGAAAAAAATGACGAAATGACAAAAACGAAAGGTTATAGCCCATGTTTTTTGAAATTTTGAAAAAAAAAGTTAGCCTCGTTTCTCATCATTTTGGACCATGGGCTATAGCCCATATCGTACGGCATACTATAGCGCGGCGTTTTTCATCATTTTTGAAGATTTGAAAAAAATGACAAAATGACAAAAACGAAAGGTTATAGCCCATGTTTTTTGAAATTTTGAAAAAAAAAGTTATCCTCGTTTCTCATCATTTTGGACCATGGGCTATAGCCCATATCGTACGGCATACTATAGCGCGCCGTTTTTCATCATTTTTGAAGATTTGAAAAAAATGACGAAATGACAAAAACGAAAGGTTATAGCCCATGTTTTTTGAAATTTTGAAAAAAAAAGTTAGCCTCGTTTCTCATCATTTTGGACCATGGGCTATAGCCCATATCGTACGGCATACTATAGCGCGCCGTTTTTCGTCATTTTTGAGGATTTGAAAAAAATGACGAAATGACAAAAACGATGGGTTATAGCCCATGTTTTTTGAAATTTTGAAAAAAAAAGTTAGCCTCGTTTCTCATCATTTTGGACCATGGGCTATAGCCCATATCGTACGGCATACTATAGCGTGCCGTTTTTCATCATTTTTGAAGATTTGAAAAAAATGACAAAATGACAAAAACGAAAGGTTATAGCCCATGTTTTTTGAAATTTTGAAAAAAAAAGTTAGCCTCGTTTCTCATCATTTTGGACCATGGGCTATAGCCCATATCGTACGGCATACTATAGCGCGCCGTTTTTCATCATTTTTGAAGATTTGAAAAAAATGACAAAATGACAAAAACGAAAGGTTATAGCCCATGTTTTTTGAAATTTTGAAAAAAAAAGTTAGCCTCGTTTCTCATCATTTTGGACCATGGGCTATAGCCCATATCGTACGGCATACTATAGCGCGCCGTTTTTCATCATTTTTGAAGATTTGAAAAAAATGACAAAATGACAAAAACGATGGGTTATAGCCCATGTTTTTTGAAATTTTGAAAAAAAAGGTTAGCCTCGTTTCTCATCATTTTGGACCATGGGCTATAGCCCATATCGTACGGCATACTATAGCGCGCCGTTTTTCATCATTTTTGAAGATTTGAAAAAAATGACAAAATGACAAAAACGAAAGGTTATAGCCCATGTTTTTTGAAATTTTGAAAAAAAAAGTGAGCCTCGTTTCTCATCATTTTGGACCATGGGCTATAGCCCATATCGTACGGCATACTATAGCGCGCCGTTTTTCATCATTTTTGAAGATTTGAAAAAAATGACGAAATGACAAAAACGAAAGGTTATAGCCCATGTTTTTTGAAATTTTGAAAAAAAAGGTTAGCCTCGTTTCTCATCATTTTGGACCATGGGCTATAGCCCATATCGTACGGCATACTATAGCGCGCCGTTTTTCATCATTTTTGAAGATTTGAAAAAAATGACGAAATGACAAAAACGAAAGGTTATAGCCCATGTTTTTTGAAATTTTGAAAAAAAAAGTTAGCCTCGTTTCTCATCATTTTGGACCATGGGCTATAGCCCATATCGTACGGCATACTATAGCGCGCCGTTTTTCATCATTTTTGAAGATTTGAAAAAAATGACGAAATGACAAAAACGAAAGGTTATAGCCCATGTTTTTTGAAATTTTGAAAAAAAAAGTTAGCCTCGTTTCTCATCATTTTGGACCATGGGCTATAGCCCATATCGTACGGCATACTATAGCGCGCCGTTTTTCATCATTTTTGAAGATTTGAAAAAAATGACGAAATGACAAAAACGAAAGGTTATAGCCCATGTTTTTTTTTATTTTGAAAAAAAAAGTTAGCCTCGTTTCTCATCATTTTGGATCATGGGCTATAGCCCATATCGTACGGCATACTATAGCGCGCCGTTTTTCATCATTTTTGAAGATTTGAAAAAAATGACAAAATGACAAAAACGATGGGTTATAGCCCATGTTTTTTGAAATTTTGAAAAAAAAAGTTAGCCTCGTTTCTCATCATTTTGGACCATGGGCTATAGCCCATATCGTACGGCATACTATAGCGCGCCGTTTTTCATCATTTTTGAAGATTTGAAAAAAATGACGAAATGACAAAAACGAAAGGTTATAGCCCATGTTTTTTGAAATTTTGAAAAAAAAAGTTAGCCTCGTTTCTCATCATTTTGGACCATGGGCTATAGCCCATATCATACGGCATACTATAGCGCGCAGTTTTTCATCATTTTTGAAGATTTGAAAAAAAATGACGAAATGACAAAAACGATGGGTTATAGCCCATGTTTTTTGAAATTTTGAAAAAAAAAGTTAGCCTCGTTTCTCATCATTTTGGACCATGGGCTATAGCCCATATCGTACGGCATACTATAGCGCGCCGTTTTTCGTCATTTTTGAGGATTTGAAAAAAATGACGAAATGACAAAAACGATGGGTTATAGCCCATGTTTTTTGAAATTTTGAAAAAAAAAGTTAGCCTCGTTTCTCATCATTTTGGACCGTGGGCTATAGCCCATATCATACGGCATACTATAGCGTGCCGTTTTTCATCATTTTTGAGGATTTGAAAAAAATGACGAAATGACAAAAACGATGGGTTATAGCCCATGTTTTTTGAAATTTTGGAAAAAAAAGTTAGCCTCGTTTCTCATCATTTTGGACCGTGGGCTATAGCCCATATCATACGGCATACTATAGCGCGCAGTTTTTCATCATTTTTGAAGATTTGAAAAAAATGAAAAAAGAAAATCCGCAATTTCGGCAATTTCAGCAATTTCAGCAATTTCAATTTCCGCAATTTCCGCAATTTGACAAAAACGATGGGTTATAGCCCATGTTTTTTTAAATTTTGAAAAAAAAAGTTAGCCTCGTTTCTCATCATTTTGGACCGTGGGCTATAGCCCATATCGTACGGCATACTATAGCGCGCCGTTTTTCATCATTTTTGAGGATTTGAAAAAAATGACAAAATGACAAAAACGATGGGTTATAGCCCATGTTTTTTGAAATTTTGAAAAAAAAAGTTAGCCTCGTTTCTCATCATTTTGGACCGTGGGCTATAGCCCATATCATACGGCATACTATAGCGCGCAGTTTTTCATCATTTTTGAAGATTTGAAAAAAATGACGAAATGACAAAAACGATAGGTTATAGCCCATGTTTTTAGAAATTTTGCAAAAAAAAGTTATGCTCGTTTCTCATCATTTTGGACCATGGGCTATAGCCCATATCGTACGGCATACTATAGCGCGCCGTTTTTCGTCATTTTTGAGGATTTGAAAAAAATGACGAAATGACAAAAACGATGGGTTATAGCCCATGTTTTTTGAAATTTTGGAAAAAAAAGTTAGCCTCGTTTCTCATCATTTTGGACCGTGGGCTATAGCCCATATCATACGGCATACTATAGCGCGCCGTTTTTCATCATTTTTGAGGATTTGAAAAAAATGACGAAATGACAAAAACGATGGGTTATAGCCCATGTTTTTTGAAATTTTGAAAAAAAAAAGTTAGCCTCGTTTCTCATCATTTTGGACCGTGGGCTATAGCCCATATCATACGGCATACTATAGCGCGCAGTTTTTCATCATTTTTGAAGATTTTAAAAAAATGACGAAATCACAAAAACGATGGGTTATAGCCCATGTTTTTTTAAATTTTTAAAAAAAAAGTTATGCTCGTTTCTCATCATTTTGGACCATGGGCTATAGCCCATATCGTACGGCATACTATAGCGCGCCGTTTTTCGTCATTTTTGAGGATTTGAAAAAAATGACGAAATGACAAAAACGATGGGTTATAGCCCATGTTTTTTGAAATTTTGAAAAAAAAGGTTAGCCTCGTTTCTCATCATTTTGGACCTTGGGCTATAGCCCATATCATACGGCATACTATAGCGCGCCGTTTTTCATCATTTTTGAGGATTTGAAAAAAATGACGACATGACAAAAACGAAAGGTTATAGCCCATGTTTTTTGAAATTTTGAAAAAAAAGGTTAGCCTCGTTTCTCATCATTTTGGACCATGGGCTATAGCCCATATCGTACGGCATACTATAGCGCGCCGTTTTTCATCATTTTTGAAGATTTGAAAAAAATGACGAAATGACAAAAACGAAAGGTTATAGCCCATGTTTTTTGAAATTTTGAAAAAAAAAGTTAGCCTCGTTTCTCATCATTTTGGACCATGGGCTATAGCCCATATCGTACGGCATACTATAGCGCGCCGTTTTTCATCATTTTTGAAGATTTGAAAAAAATGACGAAATGACAAAAACGAAAGGTTATAGCCCATGTTTTTTGAAATTTTGAAAAAAAAAGTTAGCCTCGTTTCTCATCATTTTGGACCATGGGCTATAGCCCATATCGTACGGCATACTATAGCGCGCCGTTTTTCATCATTTTTGAAGATTTGAAAAAAATGACGAAATGACAAAAACGAAAGGTTATAGCCCATGTTTTTTGAAATTTTGAAAAAAAAAGTTAGCCTCGTTTCTCATCATTTTGGACCATGGGCTATAGCCCATATCGTACGGCATACTATAGCGCGCCGTTTTTCTACATTTTGAAGATTTGAAAAAAATGACGAAATGACAAAAACGAAAGGTTATAGCCCATGTTTTTTGAAATTTTGAAAAAAAAGGTTAGCCTCGTTTCTCATCATTTTGGACCATGGGCTATAGCCCATATCGTACGGCATACTATAGCGCGCCGTTTTTCATCATTTTTGAAGATTTGAAAAAAATGACGAAATGACAAAAACGAAAGGTTATAGCCCATGTTTTTTGAAATTTTGAAAAAAAAAGTTAGCCTCGTTTCTCATCATTTTGGACCATGGGCTATAGCCCATATCGTACGGCATACTATAGCGCGCCGTTTTTCATCATTTTTGAAGATTTGAAAAAAATGACGAAATGACAAAAACGAAAGGTTATAGCCCATGTTTTTTGAAATTTTGAAAAAAAAAGTTAGCCTCGTTTCTCATCATTTTGGACCATGGGCTATAGCCCATATCGTACGGCATACTATAGCGCGCCGTTTTTCATCATTTTTGAAGATTTGAAAAAAATGACGAAATGACAAAAACGAAAGGTTATAGCCCATGTTTTTTTAAATTTTGAAAAAAAAAGTTAGCCTCGTTTCTCATCATTTTGGATCATGGGCTATAGCCCATATCGTACGGCATACTATAGCGCGCCGTTTTTCATCATTTTTGAAGATTTGAAAAAAATGACAAAATGACAAAAACGATGGGTTATAGCCCATGTTTTTTGAAATTTTGAAAAAAAAAGTTAGCCTCGTTTCTCATCATTTTGGACCATGGGCTATAGCCCATATCGTACGGCATACTATAGCGCGCCGTTTTTCATCATTTTTGAAGATTTGAAAAAAATGACGAAATGACAAAAACGAAAGGTTATAGCCCATGTTTTTTGAAATTTTGAAAAAAAAAGTTAGCCTCGTTTCTCATCATTTTGGACCATGGGCTATAGCCCATATCGTACGGCATACTATAGCGCCGCGTTTTTCATCATTTTTGAAGATTTGAAAAAAATGACAAAATGACAAAAACGAAAGGTTATAGCCCATGTTTTTTGAAATTTTGAAAAAAAAAGTTAGCCTCGTTTCTCATCATTTTGGACCATGGGCTATAGCCCATATCGTACGGCATACTATAGCGCGCCGTTTTTCATCATTTTTGAAGATTTGAAAAAAATGACGAAATGACAAAAACGAAAGGTTATAGCCCATGTTTTTTGAAATTTTGAAAAAAAAAGTTAGCCTCGTTTCTCATCATTTTGGACCATGGGCTATAGCCCATATCGTACGGCATACTATAGCGCGCCGTTTTTCATCATTTTTGAAGATTTGAAAAAAATGACGAAATGACAAAAACGAAAGGTTATAGCCCATGTTTTTTTAAATTTTGAAAAAAAAAGTTAGCCTCGTTTCTCATCATTTTGGATCATGGGCTATAGCCCATATCGTACGGCATACTATAGCGCGCCGTTTTTCATCATTTTTGAAGATTTGAAAAAAATGACAAAATGACAAAAACGATGGGTTATAGCCCATGTTTTTTGAAAATTTGAAAAAAAAAGTTAGCCTCGTTTCTCATCATTTTGGACCATGGGCTATAGCCCATATCGTACGGCATACTATAGCGCGCCGTTTTTCATCATTTTTGAAGATTTGAAAAAAATGACGAAATGACAAAAACGAAAGGTTATAGCCCATGTTTTTTGAAATTTTGAAAAAAAAAGTTAGCCTCGTTTCTCATCATTTTGGACCATGGGCTATAGCCCATATCGTACGGCATACTATAGCGCGGCGTTTTTCATCATTTTTGAAGATTTGAAAAAAATGACAAAATGACAAAAACGAAAGGTTATAGCCCATGTTTTTTGAAATTTTGAAAAAAAAAGTTAGCCTCGTTTCTCATCATTTTGGACCATGGGCTATAGCCCATATCGTACGGCATACTATAGCGCGCCGTTTTTCATCATTTTTGAAGATTTGAAAAAAATGACGAAATGACAAAAACGAAAGGTTATAGCCCATGTTTTTTGAAATTTTGAAAAAAAAAGTTAGCCTCGTTTCTCATCATTTTGGACCATGGGCTATAGCCCATATCGTACGGCATACTATAGCGCGCCGTTTTTCATCATTTTTGAAGATTTGAAAAAAATGACGAAATTACAAAAACGATGGGTTATAGCCCATGTTTTTTGAAATTTTGAAAAAAAAAGTTAGCCTCGTTTCTCATCATTTTGGACCATGGGCTAAAGCCCATATCGTACGGCATACTATAGCGCGCCGTTTTTCGTCATTTTTGAGGATTTGAAAAAAATGACGAAATGACAAAAACGATGGGTTATAGCCCATGTTTTTTGAAATTTTGAAAAAAAAAGTTAGCCTCGTTTCTCATCATTTTGGACCATGGGCTATAGCCCATATCGTACGGCATACTATAGCGCGCCGTTTTTCATCATTTTTGAAGATTTGAAAAAAATGACGAAATGACAAAAACGAAAGGTTATAGCCCATGTTTTTTGAAATTTTGAAAAAAAAAGTTAGCCTCGTTTCTCATCATTTTGGACCATGGGCTATAGCCCATATCGTACGGCATACTATAGCGCGCCGTTTTTCATCATTTTTGAAGATTTGAAAAAAATGACGAAATGACAAAAACGAAAGGTTATAGCCCATGTTTTTTGAAATTTTGAAAAAAAAAGTTAGCCTCGTTTCTCATCATTTTGGACCATGGGCTATAGCCCATATCGTACGGCATACTATAGCGCGCCGTTTTTCATCATTTTTGAAGATTTGAAAAAAATGACGAAATGACAAAAACGAAAGGTTATAGCCCATGTTTTTTTAAATTTTGAAAAAAAAAGTTAGCCTCGTTTCTCATCATTTTGGATCATGGGCTATAGCCCATATCGTACGGCATACTATAGCGCGCCGTTTTTCATCATTTTTGAAGATTTGAAAAAAATGACAAAATGACAAAAACGATGGGTTATAGCCCATGTTTTTTGAAATTTTGAAAAAAAAGTTAGCCTCGTTTCTCATCATTTTGGACCATGGGCTATAGCCCATATCGTACGGCATACTATAGCGCGCCGTTTTTCATCATTTTTGAAGATTTGAAAAAAATGACGAAATGACAAAAACGAAAGGTTATAGCCCATGTTTTTTGAAATTTTGAAAAAAAAAGTTAGCCTCGTTTCTCATCATTTTGGACCATGGGCTATAGCCCATATCGTACGGCATACTATAGCGCGGCGTTTTTCATCATTTTTGAAGATTTGAAAAAAATGACAAAATGACAAAAACGAAAGGTTATAGCCCATGTTTTTTGAAATTTTGAAAAAAAAAGTTATCCTCGTTTCTCATCATTTTGGACCATGGGCTATAGCCCATATCGTACGGCATACTATAGCGCGCCGTTTTTCATCATTTTTGAAGATTTGAAAAAAATGACGAAATGACAAAAACGAAAGGTTATAGCCCATGTTTTTTGAAATTTTGAAAAAAAAAGTTAGCCTCGTTTCTCATCATTTTGGACCATGGGCTATAGCCCATATCGTACGGCATACTATAGCGCGCCGTTTTTCGTCATTTTTGAGGATTTGAAAAAAATGACGAAATGACAAAAACGATGGGTTATAGCCCATGTTTTTTGAAATTTTGAAAAAAAAAGTTAGCCTCGTTTCTCATCATTTTGGACCATGGGCTATAGCCCATATCGTACGGCATACTATAGCGCGCCGTTTTTCATCATTTTTGAAGATTTGAAAAAAATGACAAAATGACAAAAACGAAAAATTATAGCCCATGTTTTTTGAAATTTTGAAAAAAAAAGTTAGCCTCGTTTCTCATCATTTTGGACCATGGGCTATAGCCCATATCGTACGGCATACTATAGCGCGCCATTTTTCATCATTTTTGAAGATTTGAAAAAAATGACAAAATGACAAAAACGAAAGGTTATAGCCCATGTTTTTTGAAATTTTGAAAAAAAAAGTTAGCCTCGTTTCTCATCATTTTGGACCATGGGCTATAGCCCATATCGTACGGCATACTATAGCGCGCCGTTTTTCATCATTTTTGAAGATTTGAAAAAAATGACAAAATGACAAAAACGATGGGTTATAGCCCATGTTTTTTGAAATTTTGAAAAAAAAGGTTAGCCTCGTTTCTCATCATTTTGGACCATGGGCTATAGCCCATATCGTACGGCATACTATAGCGCGCCGTTTTTCATCATTTTTGAAGATTTGAAAAAAATGACAAAATGACAAAAACGAAAGGTTATAGCCCATGTTTTTTGAAATTTTGAAAAAAAAAGTGAGCCTCGTTTCTCATCATTTTGGACCATGGGCTATAGCCCATATCGTACGGCATACTATAGCGCGCCGTTTTTCATCATTTTTGAAGATTTGAAAAAAATGACGAAATGACAAAAACTAAAGGTTATAGCCCATGTTTTTTGAAATTTTGAAAAAAAAGGTTAGCCTCGTTTCTCATCATTTTGGACCATGGGCTATAGCCCATATCGTACGGCATACTATAGCGCGCCGTTTTTCATCATTTTTGAAGATTTGAAAAAAATGACGAAATGACAAAAACGAAAGGTTATAGCCCATGTTTTTTGAAATTTTGAAAAAAAAAGTTAGCCTCGTTTCTCATCATTTTGGACCATGGGCTATAGCCCATATCGTACGGCATACTATAGCGCGCCGTTTTTCATCATTTTTGAAGATTTGAAAAAAATGACGAAATGACAAAAACGAAAGGTTATAGCCCATGTTTTTTGAAATTTTGAAAAAAAAAGTTAGCCTCGTTTCTCATCATTTTGGACCATGGGCTATAGCCCATATCGTACGGCATACTATAGCGCGCCGTTTTTCATCATTTTTGAAGATTTGAAAAAAATGACGAAATGACAAAAACGAAAGGTTATAGCCCATGTTTTTTTTTATTTTGAAAAAAAAAGTTAGCCTCGTTTCTCATCATTTTGGATCATGGGCTATAGCCCATATCGTACGGCATACTATAGCGCGCCGTTTTTCATCATTTTTGAAGATTTGAAAAAAATGACAAAATGACAAAAACGATGGGTTATAGCCCATGTTTTTTGAAATTTTGAAAAAAAAAGTTAGCCTCGTTTCTCATCATTTTGGACCATGGGCTATAGCCCATATCGTACGGCATACTATAGCGCGCCGTTTTTCATCATTTTTGAAGATTTGAAAAAAATGACGAAATGACAAAAACGAAAGGTTATAGCCCATGTTTTTTGAAATTTTGAAAAAAAAAGTTAGCCTCGTTTCTCATCATTTTGGACCATGGGCTATAGCCCATATCGTACGGCATACTATAGCGCGCCGTTTTTCATCATTTTTGAAGATTTGAAAAAAATGACAAAATGACAAAAACGAAAGGTTATAGCCCATGTTTTTTGAAATTTTGAAAAAAAAAGTTAGCCTCGTTTCTCATCATTTTGGACCATGGGCTATAGCCCATATCGTACGGCATACTATAGCGCGCCGTTTTTCATCATTTTTGAAGATTTGAAAAAAATGACAAAATGACAAAAACGATGGGTTATAGCCCATGTTTTTTGAAATTTTGAAAAAAAAGGTTAGCCTCGTTTCTCATCATTTTGGACCATGGGCTATAGCCCATATCGTACGGCATACTATAGCGCGCCGTTTTTCATCATTTTTGAAGATTTGAAAAAAATGACAAAATGACAAAAACGAAAGGTTATAGCCCATGTTTTTTGAAATTTTGAAAAAAAAAGTGAGCCTCGTTTCTCATCATTTTGGACCATGGGCTATAGCCCATATCGTACGGCATACTATAGCGCGCCGTTTTTCATCATTTTTGAAGATTTGAAAAAAATGACGAAATGACAAAAACGAAAGGTTATAGCCCATGTTTTTTGAAATTTTGAAAAAAAAGGTTAGCCTCGTTTCTCATCATTTTGGACCATGGGCTATAGCCCATATCGTACGGCATACTATAGCGCGCCGTTTTTCATCATTTTTGAAGATTTGAAAAAAATGACGAAATGACAAAAACGAAAGGTTATAGCCCATGTTTTTTGAAATTTTGAAAAAAAAAGTTAGCCTCGTTTCTCATCATTTTGGACCATGGGCTATAGCCCATATCGTACGGCATACTATAGCGCGCCGTTTTTCATCATTTTTGAAGATTTGAAAAAAATGACGAAATGACAAAAACGAAAGGTTATAGCCCATGTTTTTTGAAATTTTGAAAAAAAAAGTTAGCCTCGTTTCTCATCATTTTGGACCATGGGCTATAGCCCATATCGTACGGCATACTATAGCGCGCCGTTTTTCATCATTTTTGAAGATTTGAAAAAAATGACGAAATGACAAAAACGAAAGGTTATAGCCCATGTTTTTTTTTATTTTGAAAAAAAAAGTTAGCCTCGTTTCTCATCATTTTGGATCATGGGCTATAGCCCATATCGTACGGCATACTATAGCGCGCCGTTTTTCATCATTTTTGAAGATTTGAAAAAAATGACAAAATGACAAAAACGATGGGTTATAGCCCATGTTTTTTGAAATTTTGAAAAAAAAAGTTAGCCTCGTTTCTCATCATTTTGGACCATGGGCTATAGCCCATATCGTACGGCATACTATAGCGCGCCGTTTTTCATCATTTTTGAAGATTTGAAAAAAATGACGAAATGACAAAAACGAAAGGTTATAGCCCATGTTTTTTGAAATTTTGAAAAAAAAAGTTAGCCTCGTTTCTCATCATTTTGGACCATGGGCTATAGCCCATATCATACGGCATACTATAGCGCGCAGTTTTTCATCATTTTTGAAGATTTGAAAAAAAATGACGAAATGACAAAAACGATGGGTTATAGCCCATGTTTTTTGAAATTTTGAAAAAAAAAGTTAGCCTCGTTTCTCATCATTTTGGACCATGGGCTATAGCCCATATCGTACGGCATACTATAGCGCGCCGTTTTTCGTCATTTTTGAGGATTTGAAAAAAATGACGAAATGACAAAAACGATGGGTTATAGCCCATGTTTTTTGAAATTTTGAAAAAAAAAGTTAGCCTCGTTTCTCATCATTTTGGACCGTGGGCTATAGCCCATATCATACGGCATACTATAGCGTGCCGTTTTTCATCATTTTTGAGGATTTGAAAAAAATGACGAAATGACAAAAACGATGGGTTATAGCCCATGTTTTTTGAAATTTTGGAAAAGAAAGTTAGCCTCGTTTCTCATCATTTTGGACCGTGGGCTATAGCCCATATCATACGGCATACTATAGCGCGCAGTTTTTCATCAATTTTGAAGATTTGAAAAAAATGAAAAAAGAAAATCCGCAATTTCGGCAATTTCAGCAATTTCAGCAATTTCAATTTCCGCAATTTCCGCAATTTGACAAAAACGATGGGTTATAGCCCATGTTTTTTTAAATTTTGAAAAAAAAAGTTTGCCTCGTTTCTCATCATTTTGGACCGTGGGCTATAGCCCATATCGTACGGCATACTATAGCGCGCCGTTTTTCATCATTTTTGAGGATTTGAAAAAAATGACAAAATGACAAAAACGATGGGTTATAGCCCATGTTTTTTGAAATTTTGAAAAAAAAAGTTAGCCTCGTTTCTCATCATTTTGGACCGTGGGCTATAGCCCATATCATACGGCATACTATAGCGCGCAGTTTTTCATCATTTTTGAAGATTTGAAAAAAATGACGAAATGACAAAAACGATAGGTTATAGCCCATGTTTTTAGAAATTTTGAAAAAAAAAGTTATGCTCGTGTCTCATCATTTTGGACCATGGGCTATAGCCCATATCGTACGGCATACTATAGCGCGCCGTTTTTCGTCATTTTTGAGGATTTGAAAAAAATGACGAAATGACAAAAACGATGGGTTATAGCCCATGTTTTTTGAAATTTTGGAAAAAAAAGTTAGCCTCGTTTCTCATCATTTTGGACCGTGGGCTATAGCCCATATCATACGGCATACTATAGCGCGCCGTTTTTCATCATTTTTGAGGATTTGAAAAAAATGACGAAATGACAAAAACGATGGGTTATAGCCCATGTTTTTTGAAATTTTGAAAAAAAAAAGTTAGCCTCGTTTCTCATCATTTTGGACCGTGGGCTATAGCCCATATCATACGGCATACTATAGCGCGCAGTTTTTCATCATTTTTGAAGATTTTAAAAAAATGACGAAATCACAAAAACGATGGGTTATAGCCCATGTTTTTTTAAATTTTTAAAAAAAAAGTTATGCTCGTTTCTCATCATTTTGGACCATGGGCTATAGCCCATATCGTACGGCATACTATAGCGCGCCGTTTTTCGTCATTTTTGAGGATTTGAAAAAAATGACGAAATGACAAAAACGATGGGTTATAGCCCATGTTTTTTGAAATTTTGAAAAAAAAGGTTAGCCTCGTTTCTCATCATTTTGGACCTTGGGCTATAGCCCATATCATACGGCATACTATAGCGCGCCGTTTTTCATCATTTTTGAGGATTTGAAAAAAATGACGACATGACAAAAACGATGGGTTATAGCCCATGTTTTTTTTAATTTTGAAAAAAAAAGTTAGCCTCGTTTCTCATCATTTTGGACCGTGGGCTATAGCCCATATCATACGGCATACTATAGCGCGCAGTTTTTCATCATTTTTGAGGATTTGAAAAAAATGACAAAATGACAAAAACGATGGGTTATAGCCCATGTTTTTTGAAATTTTGAAAAAAAAAGTTAGCCTCGTTTCTCATCATTTTGGACTGTGGGCTATAGCCCATATCGTACGGCATACTATAGCGCGCCGTTTTTCATCATTTTTGAGGATTTGAAAAAAATGACGAAATGACAAAAACGATGGGTTATAGCCCATGTTTTTTGAAATTTTGAAAAAAAAAGTTTGCCTCGTTTCTCATCATTTTGGACCATGGGCTATAGCCCATACCGTACGGCATACTATAGCACGCTGTTTTTCATCATTTTTGAGGATTTGAAAAAAAAGACAAAATGAAAAAAACGATGGGTTATAGCCCATGTTTTTTGAAATTTTGGAAAAAAAAAGTTAGCCTCGTTTCTCATCATTTTGGACCATGGGCTATAGCCCATATCGTACGGCATACTATAGCGCGCCGTTTTTCGTCATTTTTGAGGATTTGAAAAAAATTACGAAATGACAAAAACGATGGGTTATAGCCCATGTTTTTTGAAATTTTGAAAAAAAAGGTTAGCCTCGTTTCTCATCATTTTGGACCTTGGGCTATAGCCCATATCATACGGCATACTATAGCGCGCAGTTTTTCATCATTTTTGAGGATTTGAAAAAAATGACGAAATGACAAAAACGATGGGTTATAGCCCATGTTTTTTGAAATTTTGAAAAAAAAAGTTAGCCTCGTTTCTCATCATTTTGGACTGTGGGCTATAGCCCATATCGTACGGCATACTATAGCGCGCCGTTTTTCATCATTTTTGAGGATTTGAAAAAAATGACGAAATGACAAAAACGATGGGTTATAGCCCATGTTTTTTTTAATTTTGAAAAAAAAAGTTAGCCTCGTTTCTCATCATTTTGGACCGTGGGCTATAGCCCATATCATACGGCATACTATAGCGCGCAGTTTTTCATCATTTTTGAGGATTTGAAAAAAATGACAAAATGACAAAAACGATGGGTTATAGCCCATGTTTTTTGAAATTTTGAAAAAAAAAGTTAGCCTCGTTTCTCATCATTTTGGACTGTGGGCTATAGCCCATATCGTACGGCATACTATAGCGCGCCGTTTTTCATCATTTTTGAGGATTTGAAAAAAATGACGAAATGACAAAAACGATGGGTTATAGCCCATGTTTTTTGAAATTTTGAAAAAAAAAGTTAGCCTCGTTTCTCATCATTTTGGAC
>NW_027666024.1:0-56601 GCF_963924005.1 Protomyctophum bolini | reverse complement strand
AAAACTATGTACCGTATGGCCCTATAAACTGTGTTGGGATGAAAGCTAGCCACTTTGAGCAATGTGGGAAGTGCTGGGCAGTTTGGGACAACAGGGCCAAAATGTCACTTTCACAGTCCCAAAGTGCCATTTTCACAGTAAAAGGCCTGGTTCACTTTTGCTTAGCTTAGTCTGTAACTTGAAAACTATGTACCGTATGGCCTATAAACTGTGTTGGGATGAAAGCTAGCCACTTTGAGCAATGTGGGAAGTGCTGGGGCAGTTTGGGACAACAGGGCCAAAATGTCACTTTCACAGTCCCAAAGTGCCATTTTCACAGTAAAAAGGCCTGGTTCACTTTTGCTTAGCTTAGTCTGTAACTTGAAAACTATGTACCGTATGGCCCTATAAACTGTGTTGGGATGAAAGCTAGCCACTTTGAGCATTGTGGCAAGAGCTGGGCAGTTTGGGACAACAGGGAACGAACAGGGCCAAAATGTCACTTTCACAGTCCCAAAGTGCCATTTTCACAGTAAAAAGGCCTGGTTCACTTTGCTTAGCTTAGTCTGTAACTTGAAAACTATGTACCGTATGGCCCTATAAACTGTGTTGGGATGAAAGCTAGCCACTTTGAGCAATGTGGGAAGTGCTGGGGCAGTTTGGGACAACAGGGCCAAAATGTCACTTTCACAGTCCCAAAGTGCCATTTTCACAGTAAAAAGGCCTGGTTCACTTTTGCTTAGCTTAGTCTGTAACTTGAAAACTATGTACCGTATGGCCCTATAAACTGTGTTGGGATGAAAGCTAGCCACTTTGAGCAATGTGGAAGTGCTGGGGCAGTTTGGGACAACAGGGCCAAAATGTCACTTTCACAGTCCCAAAGTGCCATTTTCACAGTAAAAAGGCCTGGTTCACTTTTGCTTAGCTTAGTCTGTAACTTGAAAACTATGTACCGTATGGCCCTATAAACTGTGTTGGGATGAAAGCTAGCCACTTTGAGCAATGTGGGAAGTGCTGGGCAGTTTGGGACAACAGGGCCAAAATGTCACTTTCACAGTCCCAAAGTGCCATTTTCACAGTAAAAAGGCCTGGTTCACTTTTGCTTAGCTTAGTCTGTAACTTGAAAACTATGTACCGTATGGCCCTATAAACTGTGTTGGGATGAAAGCTAGCCACTTTGAGCAATGTGGGAAGTGCTGGGGCAGTTTGGGACAACAGGGCCAAAATGTCACTTTCACAGTCCCAAAGTGCCATTTTCACAGTAAAAAAAACAGATTAATTTTGCTTAGCTTAGTCTGTAACTTGAAAACTATGTACCGTATGGCCCTATAAACTGTGTTGGGATGAAAGCTAGCCACTTTGAGCAATGTGGGAAGTGCTGGGGCAGTTTGGGACAACAGGGCCAAAATGTCACTTTCACAGTCCCAAAGTGCCATTTTCACAGTAAAAAGGCCTGGTTCACTTTTGCTTAGCTTAGTCTGTAACTTGAAAACTATGTACCGTATGGCCCTATAAACTGTGTTGGGATGAAAGCTAGCCACTTTGAGCAATGTGGGAAGTGCTGGGGCAGTTTGGGACAACAGGGCCAAAATGTCACTTTCACAGTCCCAAAGTGCCATTTTCACAGTAAAAAAAACAGATTCATTTTGCTTAGCTTAGTCTGTAACTTGAAAACTATGTACCATATGGCCCTATAAACTGTGTTGGGATGAAAGCTAGCCACTTTGAGCAATGTGGGAAGTGCTGGGGCAGTTTGGGACAACAGGGCCAAAATGTCACTTTCACAGTCCCAAAGTGCCGTTTTCACAGTAAAAAAAAAAGATTCATTTTGCTTAGCTTTGTCTGTAACTTGAAAACTATGTACCGTATGGCCCTATAAACTGTGTTGGGATGAAAGCTAGCCACTTTGAGCAATGTGGGAAGTGCTGGGGCAGTTTGGGACAACAGGGCCAAAATGTCACTTTCACAGTCCCAAAGTGCCATTTTCACAGTAAAAAGGCCTGTTCACTTTTGCTTAGCTTAGTCTGTAACTTGAAAACTATGTACCGTATGGCCCTATAAACTGTGTTGGGATGAAAGCTAGCCACTTTGAGCAATGTGGGAAGTGCTGGGGCAGTTTGGGACAACAGGGCCAAAATGTCACTTTCACAGTCCCAAAGTGCCATTTTCACAGTAAAAAGGCCTGGTTCACTTTTGCTTAGCTTAGTCTGTAACTTGAAAACTATGTACCGTATGGCCCTATAAACTGTGTTGGGATGAAAGCTAGCCACTTTGAGCATTGTGGCAAGAGCTGGGGCAGTTTGGGACAACAGGGAACGAACAGGGCCAAAATGTCACTTTCACAGTCCCAAAGTGCCATTTTCACAGTAAAAAGGCCTGGTTCACTTTTGCTTAGCTTAGTCTGTAACTTGAAAACTATGTACCGTATGGCCCTATAAACTGTGTTGGGATGAAAGCTAGCCACTTTGAGCAATGTGGGAAGTGCTGGGGCAGTTTGGGACAACAGGGCCAAAATGTCACTTTCACAGTCCCAAAGTGCCATTTTCACAGTAAAAAGGCCTGGTTCACTTTTGCTTAGCTTAGTCTGTAACTTGAAAACTATGTACCGTATGGCCCTATAAACTGTGTTGGGATGAAAGCTAGCCACTTTGAGCAATGTGGGAAGTGCTGGGGCAGTTTGGGACAACAGGGCCAAAATGTCACTTTCACAGTCCCAAAGTGCCATTTTCACAGTAAAAAGGCCTGGTTCACTTTTGCTTAGCTTAGTCTGTAACTTGAAAACTATGTACCGTATGGCCCTATAAACTGTGTTGGGATGAAAGCTAGCCACTTTGAGCAATGTGGGAAGTGCTGGGGCAGTTTGGGACAACAGGGCCAAAATGTCACTTTCACAGTCCCAAAGTGCCATTTTCACAGTAAAAAGGCCTGGTTCACTTTTGCTTAGCTAGACTGTAACTTGAAAACTATGTACCGTATGGCCCTATAAACTGTGTTGGGATGAAAGCTAGCCACTTTGAGCAATGTGGGAAGTGCTGGGGCAGTTTGGGACAACAGGGCCAAAATGTCACTTTCACAGTCCCAAAGTGCCGTTTTCACAGTAAAAAAAAACAGATTCATTTTGCTTAGCTTAGTCTGTAACTTGAAAACTATGTACCGTATGGCCCTATAAACTGTGTTGGGATGAAAGCTAGCCACTTTGAGCAATGTGGGAAGTGCTGGGGCAGTTTGGGACAACAGGGCCAAAATGTCACTTTCACAGTCCCAAAGTGCCATTTTCACAGTAAAAAGGCCTGGTTCACTTTTGCTTAGCTTAGTCTGTAACTTGAAAACTATGTACCGTATGGCCCTATAAACTGTGTTGGATGAAAGCTAGCCACTTTGAGCAATGTGGGAAGTGCTGGGGCAGTTTGGGACAACAGGGCCAAAATGTCACTTTCACAGTCCCAAAGTGCCATTTTCACAGTAAAAAGGCCTGGTTCACTTTTGCTTAGCTTAGTCTGTAACTTGAAAACTATGTACCGTATGGCCCTATAAACTGTGTTGGGATGAAAGCTAGCCACTTTGAGCAGTGTGGGAAGTGCTGGGGCAGTTTGGGACAACAGGGCCAAAATGTCACTTTCACAGTCCCAAAGTGCCATTTTCACAGTAAAAAGGCCTGTTCACTTTTGCTTAGCTTAGTCTGTAACTTGAAAACTATGTACCGTATGGCCCTATAAACTGTGTTGGGATGAAAGCTAGCCACTTTGAGCATTGTGGGCAAGAGCTGGGGCAGTTTGGGACAACAGGAGACAGGGCCAAAATGTCACTTTCACAGTCCCAAAGTGCCATTTTCACAGTAAAAAGGCCTGGTTCACTTTTGCTTAGCTTAGTCTGTAACTTGAAAACTATGTACCGTATGGCCCTATAAACTGTGTTGGGATGAAAGCTAGCCACTTTGAGCAATGTGGGAAGTGCTGGGGCAGTTTGGGACAACAGGGCCAAAATGTCACTTTCACAGTCCCAAAGTGCCATTTTCACAGTAAAAAGGCCTGGTTCACTTTTGCTTAGCTTAGTCTGTAACTTGAAAACTATGTACCGTATGGCCCTATAAACTGTGTTGGGATGAAAGCTAGCCACTTTGAGCAATGTGGGAAGTGCTGGGGCAGTTTGGGACAACAGGGCCAAAATGTCACTTTCACAGTCCCAAAGTGCCATTTTCACAGTAAAAAGGCCTGGTTCACTTTTGCTTAGCTTAGTCTGTAACTTGAAAACTATGTACCGTATGGCCCTATAAACTGTGTTGGGATGAAAGCTAGCCACTTTGAGCAATGTGGGAAGTGCTGGGGCAGTTTGGGACAACAGGGCCAAAATGTCACTTTCACAGTCCCAAAGTGCCGTTTTCACAGTAAAAAAAAAAGATTCATTTTGCTTAGCTTAGTCTGTAACTTGAAAACTATGTACCGTATGGCCCTATAAACTGTGTTGGGATGAAAGCTAGCCACTTTGAGCAATGTGGGAAGTGCTGGGGCAGTTTGGGACAACAGGGCCAAAATGTCACTTTCACAGTCCCAAAGTGCCATTTTCACAGTAAAAAGGCCTGGTTCACTTTTGCTTAGCTTAGTCTGTAACTTGAAAACTATGTACCGTATGGCCCTATAAACTGTGTTGGGATGAAAGCTAGCCACTTTGAGCAATGTGGGAAGTGCTGGGGCAGTTTGGGACAACAGGGCCAAAATGTCACTTTCACAGTCCCAAAGTGCCATTTTCACAGTAAAAAGGCCTGGTTCACTTTTGCTTAGCTTAGTCTGTAACTTGAAAACTATGTACCGTATGGCCCTATAAACTGTGTTGGGATGAAAGCTAGCCACTTTGAGCAGTGTGGGAAGTGCTGGGGCAGTTTGGGACAACAGGGCCAAAATGTCACTTTCACAGTCCCAAAGTGCCATTTTCACAGTAAAAAGGCCTGGTTCACTTTTGCTTAGCTTAGTCTGTAACTTGAAAACTATGTACCGTATGGCCCTATAAACTGTGTTGGGATGAAAGCTAGCCACTTTGAGCATTGTGGCAAGAGCTGGGGCAGTTTGGGACAACAGGGAACGAACAGGGCCAAAATGTCACTTTCACAGTCCCAAAGTGCCATTTTCACAGTAAAAAGGCCTGGTTCACTTTTGCTTAGCTTAGTCTGTAACTTGAAAACTATGTACCGTATGGCCCTATAAACTGTGTTGGGATGAAAGCTAGCCACTTTGAGCAATGTGGGAAGTGCTGGGGCAGTTTGGGACAACAGGGCCAAAATGTCACTTTCACAGTCCCAAAGTGCCATTTTCACAGTAAAAAGGCCTGGTTCACTTTTGCTTAGCTTAGTCTGTAACTTGAAAACTATGTACCGTATGGCCCTATAAACTGTGTTGGGATGAAAGCTAGCCACTTTGAGCAATGTGGGAAGTGCTGGGGCAGTTTGGGACAACAGGGCCAAAATGTCACTTTCACAGTCCCAAAGTGCCATTTTCACAGTAAAAAGGCCTGGTTCACTTTTGCTTAGCTTAGTCTGTAACTTGAAAACTATGTACCGTATGGCCCTATAAACTGTGTTGGGATGAAAGCTAGCCACTTTGAGCAATGTGGGAAGTGCTGGGGCAGTTTGGGACAACAGGGCCAAAATGTCACTTTCACAGTCCCAAAGTGCCGTTTTCACAGTAAAAAAAAAAGATTCATTTTGCTTAGCTTAGTCTGTAACTTGAAAACTATGTACCGTATGGCCCTATAAACTGTGTTGGGATGAAAGCTAGCCACTTTGAGCAATGTGGGAAGTGCTGGGGCAGTTTGGGACAACAGGGCCAAAATGTCACTTTCACAGTCCCAAAGTGCCATTTTCACAGTAAAAAGGCCTGGTTCACTTTTGCTTAGCTTAGTCTGTAACTTGAAAACTATGTACCGTATGGCCCTATAAACTGTGTTGGGATGAAAGCTAGCCACTTTGAGCAATGTGGGAAGTGCTGGGGCAGTTTGGGACAACAGGGCCAAAATGTCACTTTCACAGTCCCAAAGTGCCATTTTCACAGTAAAAAGGCCTGGTTCACTTTTGCTTAGCTTAGTCTGTAACTTGAAAACTATGTACCGTATGGCCCTATAAACTGTGTTGGGATGAAAGCTAGCCACTTTGAGCAATGTGGGAAGTGCTGGGGCAGTTTGGGACAACAGGGCCAAAATGTCACTTTCACAGTCCCAAAGTGCCGTTTTCACAGTAAAAAAAAAAGATTCATTTTGCTTAGCTTAGTCTGTAACTTGAAAACTATGTACCGTATGGCCCTATAAACTGTGTTGGGATGAAAGCTAGCCACTTTGAGCAATGTGGGAAGTGCTGGGGCAGTTTGGGACAACAGGGCCAAAATGTCACTTTCACAGTCCCAAAGTGCCATTTTCACAGTAAAAAGGCCTGGTTCACTTTTGCTTAGCTTAGTCTGTAACTTGAAAACTATGTACCGTATGGCCCTATAAACTGTGTTGGGATGAAAGCTAGCCACTTTGAGCAATGTGGGAAGTGCTGGGGCAGTTTGGGACAACAGGGCCAAAATGTCACTTTCACAGTCCCAAAGTGCCATTTTCACAGTAAAAAGGCCTGGTTCACTTTTGCTTAGCTTAGTCTGTAACTTGAAAACTATGTACCGTATGGCCCTATAAACTGTGTTGGGATGAAAGCTAGCCACTTTGAGCAGTGTGGGAAGTGCTGGGGCAGTTTGGGACAACAGGGCCAAAATGTCACTTTCACAGTCCCAAAGTGCCATTTTCACAGTAAAAAGGCCTGGTTCACTTTTGCTTAGCTTAGTCTGTAACTTGAAAACTATGTACCGTATGGCCCTATAAACTGTGTTGGGATGAAAGCTAGCCACTTTGAGCATTGTGGCAAGAGCTGGGGCAGTTTGGGACAACAGGGAACGAACAGGGCCAAAATGTCACTTTCACAGTCCCAAAGTGCCATTTTCACAGTAAAAAGGCCTGGTTCACTTTTGCTTAGCTTAGTCTGTAACTTGAAAACTATGTACCGTATGGCCCTATAAACTGTGTTGGGATGAAAGCTAGCCACTTTGAGCAATGTGGGAAGTGCTGGGGCAGTTTGGGACAACAGGGCCAAAATGTCACTTTCACAGTCCCAAAGTGCCATTTTCACAGTAAAAAGGCCTGGTTCACTTTTGCTTAGCTTAGTCTGTAACTTGAAAACTATGTACCGTATGGCCCTATAAACTGTGTTGGGATGAAAGCTAGCCACTTTGAGCAATGTGGGAAGTGCTGGGGCAGTTTGGGACAACAGGGCCAAAATGTCACTTTCACAGTCCCAAAGTGCCATTTTCACAGTAAAAAGGCCTGGTTCACTTTTGCTTAGCTTAGTCTGTAACTTGAAAACTATGTACCGTATGGCCCTATAAACTGTGTTGGGATGAAAGCTAGCCACTTTGAGCAATGTGGGAAGTGCTGGGGCAGTTTGGGACAACAGGGCCAAAATGTCACTTTCACAGTCCCAAAGTGCCGTTTTCACAGTAAAAAAAAAAAGATTCATTTTGCTTAGCTTAGTCTGTAACTTGAAAACTATGTACCGTATGGCCCTATAAACTGTGTTGGGATGAAAGCTAGCCACTTTGAGCAATGTGGGAAGTGCTGGGGCAGTTTGGGACAACAGGGCCAAAATGTCACTTTCACAGTCCCAAAGTGCCATTTTCACAGTAAAAAGGCCTGGTTCACTTTTGCTTAGCTTAGTCTGTAACTTGAAAACTATGTACCGTATGGCCCTATAAACTGTGTTGGGATGAAAGCTAGCCACTTTGAGCAATGTGGGAAGTGCTGGGGCAGTTTGGGACAACAGGGCCAAAATGTCACTTTCACAGTCCCAAAGTGCCATTTTCACAGTAAAAAGGCCTGGTTCACTTTTGCTTAGCTTAGTCTGTAACTTGAAAACTATGTACCGTATGGCCCTATAAACTGTGTTGGGATGAAAGCTAGCCACTTTGAGCAATGTGGGAAGTGCTGGGGCAGTTTGGGACAACAGGGCCAAAATGTCACTTTCACAGTCCCAAAGTGCCATTTTCACAGTAAAAAAAAAACAGATTCATTTTGCTTAGCTTAGTCTGTAACTTGAAAACTATGTACCGTATGGCCCTATAAACTGTGTTGGGATGAAAGCTAGCCACTTTGAGCAATGTGGGAAGTGCTGGGGCAGTTTGGGACAACAGGGCCAAAATGTCACTTTCACAGTCCCAAAGTGCCATTTTCACAGTAAAAAGGCCTGGTTCACTTTTGCTTAGCTTAGTCTGTAACTTGAAAACTATGTACCGTATGGCCCTATAAACTGTGTTGGGATGAAAGCTAGCCACTTTGAGCAATGTGGGAAGTGCTGGGGCAGTTTGGGACAACAGGGCCAAAATGTCACTTTCACAGTCCCAAAGTGCCATTTTCACAGTAAAAAAAAACAGATTCATTTTGCTTAGCTTAGTCTGTAACTTGAAAACTATGTACCGTATGGCCCTATAAACTGTGTTGGGATGAAAGCTAGCCACTTTGAGCAATGTGGGAAGTGCTGGGGCAGTTTGGGACAACAGGGCCAAAATGTCACTTTCACAGTCCCAAAGTGCCGTTTTCACAGTAAAAAAAAAAAGATTCATTTTGCTTAGCTTTGTCTGTAAATTGAAAACTATGTACCGTATGGCCCTATAAACTGTGTTGGGATGAAAGCTAGCCACTTTGAGCAATGTGGGAAGTGCTGGGGCAGTTTGGGACAACAGGGCCAAAATGTCACTTTCACAGTCCCAAAGTGCCATTTTCACAGTAAAAAGGCCTGGTTCACTTTTGCTTAGCTTAGTCTGTAACTTGAAAACTATGTACCGTATGGCCCTATAAACTGTGTTGGGATGAAAGCTAGCCACTTTGAGCAATGTGGGATGTGCTGGGGCAGTTTGGGACAACAGGGCCAAAATGTCACTTTCACAGTCCCAAAGTGCCATTTTCACAGTAAAAAGGCCTGGTTCACTTTTGCTTAGCTTAGTCTGTAACTTGAAAACTATGTACCGTATGGCCCTATAAACTGTGTTGGGATGAAAGCTAGCCACTTTGAGCATTGTGGCAAGAGCTGGGGCAGTTTGGGACAACAGGGAACGAACAGGGCCAAAATGTCACTTTCACAGTCCCAAAGTGCCATTTTCACAGTAAAAAGGCCTGGTTCACTTTTGCTTAGCTTAGTCTGTAACTTGAAAACTATGTACCGTATGGCCCTATAAACTGTGTTGGGATGAAAGCTAGCCACTTTGAGCAATGTGGGAAGTGCTGGGGCAGTTTGGGACAACAGGGCCAAAATGTCACTTTCACAGTCCCAAAGTGCCATTTTCACAGTAAAAAGGCCTGGTTCACTTTTGCTTAGCTTAGTCTGTAACTTGAAAACTATGTACCGTATGGCCCTATAAACTGTGTTGGGATGAAAGCTAGCCACTTTGAGCAATGTGGGAAGTGCTGGGGCAGTTTGGGACAACAGGGCCAAAATGTCACTTTCACAGTCCCAAAGTGCCATTTTCACAGTAAAAAGGCCTGGTTCACTTTTGCTTAGCTTAGTCTGTAACTTGAAAACTATGTACCGTATGGCCCTATAAACTGTGTTGGGATGAAAGCTAGCCACTTTGAGCAGTGTGGGAAGTGCTGGGGCAGTTTGGGACAACAGGGCCAAAATGTCACTTTCACAGTCCCAAAGTGCCATTTTCACAGTAAAAAGGCCTGGTTCACTTTTGCTTAGCTTAGTCTGTAACTTGAAAACTATGTACCGTATGGCCCTATAAACTGTGTTGGGATGAAAGCTAGCCACTTTGAGCATTGTGGCAAGAGCTGGGGCAGTTTGGGACAACAGGGAACGAACAGGGCCAAAATGTCACTTTCACAGTCCCAAAGTGCCATTTTCACAGTAAAAAGGCCTGGTTCACTTTTGCTTAGCTTAGTCTGTAACTTGAAAACTATGTACCGTATGGCCCTATAAACTGTGTTGGGATGAAAGCTAGCCACTTTGAGCAATGTGGGAAGTGCTGGGGCAGTTTGGGACAACAGGGCCAAAATGTCACTTTCACAGTCCCAAAGTGCCATTTTCACAGTAAAAAGGCCTGGTTCACTTTTGCTTAGCTTAGTCTGTAACTTGAAAACTATGTACCGTATGGCCCTATAAACTGTGTTGGGATGAAAGCTAGCCACTTTGAGCAATGTGGGAAGTGCTGGGGCAGTTTGGGACAACAGGGCCAAAATGTCACTTTCACAGTCCCAAAGTGCCATTTTCACAGTAAAAAGGCCTGGTTCACTTTTGCTTAGCTTAGTCTGTAACTTGAAAACTATGTACCGTATGGCCCTATAAACTGTGTTGGGATGAAAGCTAGCCACTTTGAGCAATGTGGGAAGTGCTGGGGCAGTTTGGGACAACAGGGCCAAAATGTCACTTTCACAGTCCCAAAGTGCCGTTTTCACAGTAAAAAAAAAAAGATTCATTTTGCTTAGCTTAGTCTGTAACTTGAAAACTATGTACCGTATGGCCCTATAAACTGTGTTGGGATGAAAGCTAGCCACTTTGAGCAATGTGGGAAGTGCTGGGGCAGTTTGGGACAACAGGGCCAAAATGTCACTTTCACAGTCCCAAAGTGCCATTTTCACAGTAAAAAGGCCTGGTTCACTTTTGCTTAGCTTAGTCTGTAACTTGAAAACTATGTACCGTATGGCCCTATAAACTGTGTTGGGATGAAAGCTAGCCACTTTGAGCAGTGTGGGAAGTGCTGGGGCAGTTTGGGACAACAGGGCCAAAATGTCACTTTCACAGTCCCAAAGTGCCATTTTCACAGTAAAAAGGCCTGGTTCACTTTTGCTTAGCTTAGTCTGTAACTTGAAAACTATGTACCGTATGGCCCTATAAACTGTGTTGGGATGAAAGCTAGCCACTTTGAGCATTGTGGCAAGAGCTGGGGCAGTTTGGGACAACAGGGAACGAACAGGGCCAAAATGTCACTTTCACAGTCCCAAAGTGCCATTTTCACAGTAAAAAGGCCTGGTTCACTTTTGCTTAGCTTAGTCTGTAACTTGAAAACTATGTACCGTATGGCCCTATAAACTGTGTTGGGATGAAAGCTAGCCACTTTGAGCAATGTGGGAAGTGCTGGGGCAGTTTGGGACAACAGGGCCAAAATGTCACTTTCACAGTCCCAAAGTGCCATTTTCACAGTAAAAAGGCCTGGTTCACTTTTGCTTAGCTTAGTCTGTAACTTGAAAACTATGTACCGTATGGCCCTATAAACTGTGTTGGGATGAAAGCTAGCCACTTTGAGCAATGTGGGAAGTGCTGGGGCAGTTTGGGACAACAGGGCCAAAATGTCACTTTCACAGTCCCAAAGTGCCATTTTCACAGTAAAAAGGCCTGGTTCACTTTTGCTTAGCTTAGTCTGTAACTTGAAAACTATGTACCGTATGGCCCTATAAACTGTGTTGGGATGAAAGCTAGCCACTTTGAGCAATGTGGGAAGTGCTGGGGCAGTTTGGGACAACAGGGCCAAAATGTCACTTTCACAGTCCCAAAGTGCCGTTTTCACAGTAAAAAAAAAAAGATTCATTTTGCTTAGCTTAGTCTGTAACTTGAAAACTATGTACCGTATGGCCCTATAAACTGTGTTGGGATGAAAGCTAGCCACTTTGAGCAATGTGGGAAGTGCTGGGGCAGTTTGGGACAACAGGGCCAAAATGTCACTTTCACAGTCCCAAAGTGCCATTTTCACAGTAAAAAGGCCTGGTTCACTTTTGCTTAGCTTAGTCTGTAACTTGAAAACTATGTACCGTATGGCCCTATAAACTGTGTTGGGATGAAAGCTAGCCACTTTGAGCAATGTGGGAAGTGCTGGGGCAGTTTGGGACAACAGGGCCAAAATGTCACTTTCACAGTCCCAAAGTGCCATTTTCACAGTAAAAAGGCCTGGTTCACTTTTGCTTAGCTTAGTCTGTAACTTGAAAACTATGTACCGTATGGCCCTATAAACTGTGTTGGGATGAAAGCTAGCCACTTTGAGCAGTGTGGGAAGTGCTGGGGCAGTTTGGGACAACAGGGCCAAAATGTCACTTTCACAGTCCCAAAGTGCCATTTTCACAGTAAAAAGGCCTGGTTCACTTTTGCTTAGCTTAGTCTGTAACTTGAAAACTATGTACCGTATGGCCCTATAAACTGTGTTGGGATGAAAGCTAGCCACTTTGAGCATTGTGGCAAGAGCTGGGGCAGTTTGGGACAACAGGGAACGAACAGGGCCAAAATGTCACTTTCACAGTCCCAAAGTGCCATTTTCACAGTAAAAAGGCCTGGTTCACTTTTGCTTAGCTTAGTCTGTAACTTGAAAACTATGTACCGTATGGCCCTATAAACTGTGTTGGGATGAAAGCTAGCCACTTTGAGCAATGTGGGAAGTGCTGGGGCAGTTTGGGACAACAGGGCCAAAATGTCACTTTCACAGTCCCAAAGTGCCATTTTCACAGTAAAAAGGCCTGGTTCACTTTTGCTTAGCTTAGTCTGTAACTTGAAAACTATGTACCGTATGGCCCTATAAACTGTGTTGGGATGAAAGCTAGCCACTTTGAGCAATGTGGGAAGTGCTGGGGCAGTTTGGGACAACAGGGCCAAAATGTCACTTTCACAGTCCCAAAGTGCCATTTTCACAGTAAAAAGGCCTGGTTCACTTTTGCTTAGCTTAGTCTGTAACTTGAAAACTATGTACCGTATGGCCCTATAAACTGTGTTGGGATGAAAGCTAGCCACTTTGAGCAATGTGGGAAGTGCTGGGGCAGTTTGGGACAACAGGGCCAAAATGTCACTTTCACAGTCCCAAAGTGCCGTTTTCACAGTAAAAAAAAAAGATTCATTTTGCTTAGCTTAGTCTGTAACTTGAAAACTATGTACCGTATGGCCCTATAAACTGTGTTGGGATGAAAGCTAGCCACTTTGAGCAATGTGGGAAGTGCTGGGGCAGTTTGGGACAACAGGGCCAAAATGTCACTTTCACAGTCCCAAAGTGCCATTTTCACAGTAAAAAGGCCTGGTTCACTTTTGCTTAGCTTAGTCTGTAACTTGAAAACTATGTACCGTATGGCCCTATAAACTGTGTTGGGATGAAAGCTAGCCACTTTGAGCAATGTGGGAAGTGCTGGGGCAGTTTGGGACAACAGGGCCAAAATGTCACTTTCACAGTCCCAAAGTGCCATTTTCACAGTAAAAAGGCCTGGTTCACTTTTGCTTAGCTTAGTCTGTAACTTGAAAACTATGTACCGTATGGCCCTATAAACTGTGTTGGGATGAAAGCTAGCCACTTTGAGCAGTGTGGGAAGTGCTGGGGCAGTTTGGGACAACAGGGCCAAAATGTCACTTTCACAGTCCCAAAGTGCCATTTTCACAGTAAAAAGGCCTGGTTCACTTTTGCTTAGCTTAGTCTGTAACTTGAAAACTATGTACCGTATGGCCCTATAAACTGTGTTGGGATGAAAGCTAGCCACTTTGAGCATTGTGGCAAGAGCTGGGGCAGTTTGGGACAACAGGGAACGAACAGGGCCAAAATGTCACTTTCACAGTCCCAAAGTGCCATTTTCACAGTAAAAAGGCCTGGTTCACTTTTGCTTAGCTTAGTCTGTAACTTGAAAACTATGTACCGTATGGCCCTATAAACTGTGTTGGGATGAAAGCTAGCCACTTTGAGCAATGTGGGAAGTGCTGGGGCAGTTTGGGACAACAGGGCCAAAATGTCACTTTCACAGTCCCAAAGTGCCATTTTCACAGTAAAAAGGCCTGGTTCACTTTTGCTTAGCTTAGTCTGTAACTTGAAAACTATGTACCGTATGGCCCTATAAACTGTGTTGGGATGAAAGCTAGCCACTTTGAGCAATGTGGGAAGTGCTGGGGCAGTTTGGGACAACAGGGCCAAAATGTCACTTTCACAGTCCCAAAGTGCCATTTTCACAGTAAAAAGGCCTGGTTCACTTTTGCTTAGCTTAGTCTGTAACTTGAAAACTATGTACCGTATGGCCCTATAAACTGTGTTGGGATGAAAGCTAGCCACTTTGAGCAATGTGGGAAGTGCTGGGGCAGTTTGGGACAACAGGGCCAAAATGTCACTTTCACAGTCCCAAAGTGCCATTTTCACAGTAAAAAGGCCTGGTTCACTTTTGCTTAGCTTAGTCTGTAACTTGAAAACTATGTACCGTATGGCCCTATAAACTGTGTTGGGATGAAAGCTAGCCACTTTGAGCAATGTGGGAAGTGCTGGGGCAGTTTGGGACAACAGGGCCAAAATGTCACTTTCACAGTCCCAAAGTGCCATTTTCACAGTAAAAAAAAAACAGATTCATTTTGCTTAGCTTAGTCTGTAACTTGAAAACTATGTACCGTATGGCCCTATAAACTGTGTTGGGATGAAAGCTAGCCACTTTGAGCAATGTGGGAAGTGCTGGGGCAGTTTGGGACAACAGGGCCAAAATGTCACTTTCACAGTCCCAAAGTGCCATTTTCACAGTAAAAAGGCCTGGTTCACTTTTGCTTAGCTTAGACTGTAACTTGAAAACTATGTACCGTATGGCCCTATAAACTGTGTTGGGATGAAAGCTAGCCACTTTGAGCAATGTGGGAAGTGCTGGGGCAGTTTGGGACAACAGGGCCAAAATGTCACTTTCACAGTCCCAAAGTGCCATTTTCACAGTAAAAAAAAACAGATTCATTTTGCTTAGCTTAGTCTGTAACTTGAAAACTATGTACCGTATGGCCCTATAAACTGTGTTGGGATGAAAGCTAGCCACTTTGAGCAATGTGGGAAGTGCTGGGGCAGTTTGGGACAACAGGGCCAAAATGTCACTTTCACAGTCCCAAAGTGCCGTTTTCACAGTAAAAAAAAAAAGATTCATTTTGCTTAGCTTTGTCTGTAACTTGAAAACTATGTACCGTATGGCCCTATAAACTGTGTTGGGATGAAAGCTAGCCACTTTGAGCAATGTGGGAAGTGCTGGGGCAGTTTGGGACAACAGGGCCAAAATGTCACTTTCACAGTCCCAAAGTGCCGTTTTCACAGTAAAAAAAAAAAGATTCATTTTGCTTAGCTTAGTCTGTAACTTGAAAACTATGTACCGTATGGCCCTATAAACTGTGTTGGGATGAAAGCTAGCCACTTTGAGCAATGTGGGAAGTGCTGGGGCAGTTTGGGACAACAGGGCCAAAATGTCACTTTCACAGTCCCAAAGTGCCATTTTCACAGTAAAAAGGCCTGGTTCACTTTTGCTTAGCTTAGTCTGTAACTTGAAAACTATGTACCGTATGGCCCTATAAACTGTGTTGGGATGAAAGCTAGCCACTTTGAGCAATGTGGGAAGTGCTGGGGCAGTTTGGGACAACAGGGCCAAAATGTCACTTTCACAGTCCCAAAGTGCCATTTTCACAGTAAAAAAAAACAGATTCATTTTGCTTAGCTTAGTCTGTAACTTGAAAACTATGTACCGTATGGCCCTATAAACTGTGTTGGGATGAAAGCTAGCCACTTTGAGCAATGTGGGAAGTGCTGGGGCAGTTTGGGACAACAGGGCCAAAATGTCACTTTCACAGTCCCAAAGTGCCGTTTTCACAGTAAAAAAAAAAAGATTCATTTTGCTTAGCTTTGTCTGTAACTTGAAAACTATGTACCGTATGGCCCTATAAACTGTGTTGGGATGAAAGCTAGCCACTTTGAGCAATGTGGGAAGTGCTGGGGCAGTTTGGGACAACAGGGCCAAAATGTCACTTTCACAGTCCCAAAGTGCCATTTTCACAGTAAAAAGGCCTGGTTCACTTTTGCTTAGCTTAGTCTGTAACTTGAAAACTATGTACCGTATGGCCCTATAAACTGTGTTGGGATGAAAGCTAGCCACTTTGAGCAATGTGGGAAGTGCTGGGGCAGTTTGGGACAACAGGGCCAAAATGTCACTTTCACAGTCCCAAAGTGCCATTTTCACAGTAAAAAGGCCTGGTTCACTTTTGCTTAGCTTAGTCTGTAACTTGAAAACTATGTACCGTATGGCCCTATAAACTGTGTTGGGATGAAAGCTAGCCACTTTGAGCATTGTGGCAAGAGCTGGGGCAGTTTGGGACAACAGGGAACGAACAGGGCCAAAATGTCACTTTCACAGTCCCAAAGTGCCATTTTCACAGTAAAAAGGCCTGGTTCACTTTTGCTTAGCTTAGTCTGTAACTTGAAAACTATGTACCGTATGGCCCTATAAACTGTGTTGGGATGAAAGCTAGCCACTTTGAGCAATGTGGGAAGTGCTGGGGCAGTTTGGGACAACAGGGCCAAAATGTCACTTTCACAGTCCCAAAGTGCCATTTTCACAGTAAAAAGGCCTGGTTCACTTTTGCTTAGCTTAGTCTGTAACTTGAAAACTATGTACCGTATGGCCCTATAAACTGTGTTGGGATGAAAGCTAGCCACTTTGAGCAATGTGGGAAGTGCTGGGGCAGTTTGGGACATCAGGGCCAAAATGTCACTTTCACAGTCCCAAAGTGCCATTTTCACAGTAAAAAGGCCTGGTTCACTTTTGCTTAGCTTAGTCTGTAACTTGAAAACTATGTACCGTATGGCCCTATAAACTGTGTTGGGATGAAAGCTAGCCACTTTGAGCAATGTGGGAAGTGCTGGGGCAGTTTGGGACAACAGGGCCAAAATGTCACTTTCACAGTCCCAAAGTGCCGTTTTCACAGTAAAAAAAAAAAGATTAATTTTGCTTAGCTTAGTCTGTAACTTGAAAACTATGTACCGTATGGCCCTAAAAACTGTGTTGGGATGAAAGCTAGCCACTTTGAGCAATGTGGGAAGTGCTGGGGCAGTTTGGGACAACAGGGCCAAAATGTCACTTTCACAGTCCCAAAGTGCCATTTTCACAGTAAAAAGGCCTGGTTCACTTTTGCTTAGCTTAGTCTGTAACTTGAAAACTATGTACCGTATGGCCCTATAAGCTGTGTTGGGATGAAAGCTAGCCACTTTGAGCAATGTGGGAAGTGCTGGGGCAGTTTGGGACAACAGGGCCAAAATGTCACTTTCACAGTCCCAAAGTGCCATTTTCACAGTAAAAAGGCCTGGTTCACTTTTGCTTAGCTTAGTCTGTAACTTGAAAACTATGTACCGTATGGCCCTATAAACTGTGTTGGGATGAAAGCTAGCCACTTTGAGCAGTGTGGGAAGTGCTGGGGCAGTTTGGGACAACAGGGCCAAAATGTCACTTTCACAGTCCCAAAGTGCCATTTTCACAGTAAAAAGGCCTGGTTCACTTTTGCTTAGCTTAGTCTGTAACTTGAAAACTATGTACCGTATGGCCCTATAAACTGTGTTGGGATGAAAGCTAGCCACTTTGAGCAATGTGGGAAGTGCTGGGGCAGTTTGGGACAACAGGGCCAAAATGTCACTTTCACAGTCCCAAAGTGCCATTTTCACAGTAAAAAGGCCTGGTTCACTTTTGCTTAGCTTAGTCTGTAACTTGAAAACTATGTACCGTATGGCCCTATAAACTGTGTTGGGATGAAAGCTAGCCACTTTGAGCATTGTGGCAAGAGCTGGGGCAGTTTGGGACAACAGGGAACGAACAGGGCCAAAATGTCACTTTCACAGTCCCAAAGTGCCATTTTCACAGTAAAAAGGCCTGGTTCACTTTTGCTTAGCTTAGTCTGTAACTTGAAAACTATGTACCGTATGGCCCTATAAACTGTGTTGGGATGAAAGCTAGCCACTTTGAGCAATGTGGGAAGTGCTGGGGCAGTTTGGGACAACAGGGCCAAAATGTCACTTTCACAGTCCCAAAGTGCCATTTTCACAGTAAAAAGGCCTGGTTCACTTTTGCTTAGCTTAGTCTGTAACTTGAAAACTATGTACCGTATGGCCCTATAAACTGTGTTGGGATGAAAGCTAGCCACTTTGAGCAATGTGGGAAGTGCTGGGGCAGTTTGGGACAACAGGGCCAAAATGTCACTTTCACAGTCCCAAAGTGCCATTTTCACAGTAAAAAGGCCTGGTTCACTTTTGCTTAGCTTAGTCTGTAACTTGAAAACTATGTACCGTATGGCCCTATAAACTGTGTTGGGATGAAAGCTAGCCACTTTGAGCAATGTGGGAAGTGCTGGGGCAGTTTGGGACAACAGGGCCAAAATGTCACTTTCACAGTCCCAAAGTGCCATTTTCACAGTAAAAAGGCCTGGTTCACTTTTGCTTAGCTTAGTCTGTAACTTGAAAACTATGTACCGTATGGCCCTATAAACTGTGTTGGGATGAAAGCTAGCCACTTTGAGCAATGTGGGAAGTGCTGGGGCAGTTTGGGACAACAGGGCCAAAATGTCACTTTCACAGTCCCAAAGTGCCGTTTTCACAGTAAAAAAAAAAGATTCATTTTGCTTAGCTTAGTCTGTAACTTGAAAACTATGTACCGTATGGCCCTATAAACTGTGTTGGGATGAAAGCTAGCCACTTTGAGCAATGTGGGAAGTGCTGGGGCAGTTTGGGACAACAGGGCCAAAATGTCACTTTCACAGTCCCAAAGTGCCATTTTCACAGTAAAAAGGCCTGGTTCACTTTTGCTTAGCTTAGTCTGTAACTTGAAAACTATGTACCGTATGGCCCTATAAACTGTGTTGGGATGAAAGCTAGCCACTTTGAGCAATGTGGGAAGTGCTGGGGCAGTTTGGGACAACAGGGCCAAAATGTCACTTTCACAGTCCCAAAGTGCCATTTTCACAGTAAAAAGGCCTGGTTCACTTTTGCTTAGCTTAGTCTGTAACTTGAAAACTATGTACCGTATGGCCCTATAAACTGTGTTGGGATGAAAGCTAGCCACTTTGAGCAGTGTGGGAAGTGCTGGGGCAGTTTGGGACAACAGGGCCAAAATGTAACTTTCACAGTCCCAAAGTGCCATTTTCACAGTAAAAAGGCCTGGTTCACTTTTGCTTAGCTTAGTCTGTAACTTGAAAACTATGTACCGTATGGCCCTATAAACTGTGTTGGGATGAAAGCTAGCCACTTTGAGCATTGGGGCAAGAGCTGGGGCAGTTTGGGACAACAGGGAACGAACAGGGCCAAAATGTCACTTTCACAGTCCCAAAGTGCCATTTTCACAGTAAAAAGGCCTGGTTCACTTTTGCTTAGCTTAGTCTGTAACTTGAAAACTATGTACCGTATGGCCCTATAAACTGTGTTGGGATGAAAGCTAGCCACTTTGAGCAATGTGGGAAGTGCTGGGGCAGTTTGGGACAACAGGGCCAAAATGTCACTTTCACAGTCCCAAAGTGCCATTTTCACAGTAAAAAGGCCTGGTTCACTTTTGCTTAGCTTAGTCTGTAACTTGAAAACTATGTACCGTATGGCCCTATAAACTGTGTTGGGATGAAAGCTAGCCACTTTGAGCAATGTGGGAAGTGCTGGGGCAGTTTGGGACAACAGGGCCAAAATGTCACTTTCACAGTCCCAAAGTGCCATTTTCACAGTAAAAAGGCCTGGTTCACTTTTGCTTAGCTTAGTCTGTAACTTGAAAACTATGTACCGTATGGCCCTATAAACTGTGTTGGGATGAAAGCTAGCCACTTTGAGCAATGTGGGAAGTGCTGGGGCAGTTTGGGACAACAGGGCCAAAATGTCACTTTCACAGTCCCAAAGTGCCATTTTCACAGTAAAAAGGCCTGGTTCACTTTTGCTTAGCTTAGTCTGTAACTTGAAAACTATGTACCGTATGGCCCTATAAACTGTGTTGGGATGAAAGCTAGCCACTTTGAGCAATGTGGGAAGTGCTGGGGCAGTTTGGGACAACAGGGCCAAAATGTCACTTTCACAGTCCCAAAGTGCCGTTTTCACAGTAAAAAAAAAAAGATTCATTTTGCTTAGCTTAGTCTGTAACTTGAAAACTATGTACCGTATGGCCCTATAAACTGTGTTGGGATGAAAGCTAGCCACTTTGAGCAATGTGGGAAGTGCTGGGGCAGTTTGGGACAACAGGGCCAAAATGTCACTTTCACAGTCCCAAAGTGCCATTTTCACAGTAAAAAGGCCTGGTTCACTTTTGCTTAGCTTAGTCTGTAACTTGAAAACTATGTACCGTATGGCCCTATAAACTGTGTTGGGATGAAAGCTAGCCACTTTGAGCAGTGTGGGAAGTGCTGGGGCAGTTTGGGACAACAGGGCCAAAATGTCACTTTCACAGTCCCAAAGTGCCATTTTCACAGTAAAAAGGCCTGGTTCACTTTTGCTTAGCTTAGTCTGTAACTTGAAAACTATGTACCGTATGGCCCTATAAACTGTGTTGGGATGAAAGCTAGCCACTTTGAGCATTGTGGCAAGAGCTGGGGCAGTTTGGGACAACAGGACGAACAGGCCAAAATGTCACTTTCACAGTCCCAAAGTGCCATTTTCACAGTAAAAAGGCCTGGTTCACTTTTGCTTAGCTTAGTCTGTAACTTGAAAACTATGTACCGTATGGCCCTATAAACTGTGTTGGGATGAAAGCTAGCCACTTTGAGCAATGTGGGAAGTGCTGGGGCAGTTTGGGACAACAGGGCCAAAATGTCACTTTCACAGTCCCAAAGTGCCATTTTCACAGTAAAAAGGCCTGGTTCACTTTTGCTTAGCTTAGTCTGTAACTTGAAAACTATGTACCGTATGGCCCTATAAACTGTGTTGGGATGAAAGCTAGCCACTTTGAGCAATGTGGGAAGTGCTGGGGCAGTTTGGGACAACAGGGCCAAAATGTCACTTTCACAGTCCCAAAGTGCCATTTTCACAGTAAAAAGGCCTGGTTCACTTTTGCTTAGCTTAGTCTGTAACTTGAAAACTATGTACCGTATGGCCCTATAAACTGTGTTGGGATGAAAGCTAGCCACTTTGAGCAATGTGGGAAGTGCTGGGGCAGTTTGGGACAACAGGGCCAAAATGTCACTTTCACAGTCCCAAAGTGCCGTTTTCACAGTAAAAAAAAAAGATTCATTTTGCTTAGCTTAGTCTGTAACTTGAAAACTATGTACCGTATGGCCCTATAAACTGTGTTGGGATGAAAGCTAGCCACTTTGAGCAATGTGGGAAGTGCTGGGGCAGTTTGGGACAACAGGGCCAAAATGTCACTTTCACAGTCCCAAAGTGCCATTTTCACAGTAAAAAGGCCTGGTTCACTTTTGCTTAGCTTAGTCTGTAACTTGAAAACTATGTACCGTATGGCCCTATAAACTGTGTTGGGATGAAAGCTAGCCACTTTGAGCAATGTGGGAAGTGCTGGGGCAGTTTGGGACAACAGGGCCAAAATGTCACTTTCACAGTCCCAAAGTGCCATTTTCACAGTAAAAAGGCCTGGTTCACTTTTGCTTAGCTTAGTCTGTAACTTGAAAACTATGTACCGTATGGCCCTATAAACTGTGTTGGGATGAAAGCTAGCCACTTTGAGCAATGTGGGAAGTGCTGGGGCAGTTTGGGACAACAGGGCCAAAATGTCACTTTCACAGTCCCAAAGTGCCATTTTCACAGTAAAAAAAAAACAGATTCATTTTGCTTAGCTTAGTCTGTAACTTGAAAACTATGTACCGTATGGCCCTATAAACTGTGTTGGGATGAAAGCTAGCCACTTTGAGCAATGTGGGAAGTGCTGGGGCAGTTTGGGACAACAGGGCCAAAATGTCACTTTCACAGTCCCAAAGTGCCATTTTCACAGTAAAAAGGCCTGGTTCACTTTTGCTTAGCTTAGTCTGTAACTTGAAAACTATGTACCGTATGGCCCTATAAACTGTGTTGGGATGAAAGCTAGCCACTTTGAGCAATGTGGGAAGTGCTGGGGCAGTTTGGGACAACAGGGCCAAAATGTCACTTTCACAGTCCCAAAGTGCCATTTTCACAGTAAAAAGGCCTGGTTCACTTTTGCATAGCTTAGTCTGTAACTTGAAAACTATGTACCGTATGGCCCTATAAACTGTGTTGGGATGAAAGCTAGCCACTTTGAGCAATGTGGGAAGTGCTGGGGCAGTTTGGGACAACAGGGCCAAAATGTCACTTTCACAGTCCCAAAGTGCCATTTTCACAGTAAAAAGGCCTGGTTCACTTTTGCTTAGCTTAGTCTGTAACTTGAAAACTATGTACCGTATGGCCCTATAAACTGTGTTGGGATGAAAGCTAGCCACTTTGAGCATTGTGGCAAGAGCTGGGGCAGTTTGGGACAACAGGGAACGAACAGGGCCAAAATGTCACTTTCACAGTCCCAAAGTGCCATTTTCACAGTAAAAAGGCCTGGTTCACTTTCGCTTAGCTTAGTCTGTAACTTGAAAACTATGTACCGTATGGCCCTATAAACTGTGTTGGGATGAAAGCTAGCCACTTTGAGCAATGTGGGAAGTGCTGGGGCAGTTTGGGACAACAGGGCCAAAATGTCACTTTCACAGTCCCAAAGTGCCATTTTCACAGTAAAAAGGCCTGGTTCACTTTTGCTTAGCTTAGTCTGTAACTTGAAAACTATGTACCGTATGGCCCTATAAACTGTGTTGGGATGAAAGCTAGCCACTTTGAGCAATGTGGGAAGTGCTGGGGCAGTTTGGGACAACAGGGCCAAAATGTCACTTTCACAGTCCCAAAGTGCCATTTTCACAGTAAAAAGGCCTGGTTCACTTTTGCTTAGCTTAGTCTGTAACTTGAAAACTATGTACCGTATGGCCCTATAAACTGTGTTGGGATGAAAGCTAGCCACTTTGAGCAGTGTGGGAAGTGCTGGGGCAGTTTGGGACAACAGGGCCAAAATGTCACTTTCACAGTCCCAAAGTGCCATTTTCACAGTAAAAAGGCCTGGTTCACTTTTGCTTAGCTTAGTCTGTAACTTGAAAACTATGTACCGTATGGCCCTATAAACTGTGTTGGGATGAAAGCTAGCCACTTTGAGCATTGTGGCAAGAGCTGGGGCAGTTTGGGACAACAGGGAACGAACAGGGCCAAAATGTCACTTTCACAGTCCCAAAGTGCCATTTTCACAGTAAAAAGGCCTGGTTCACTTTTGCTTAGCTTAGTCTGTAACTTGAAAACTATGTACCGTATGGCCCTATAAACTGTGTTGGGATGAAAGCTAGCCACTTTGAGCAATGTGGGAAGTGCTGGGGCAGTTTGGGACAACAGGGCCAAAATGTCACTTTCACAGTCCCAAAGTGCCATTTTCACAGTAAAAAGGCCTGGTTCACTTTTGCTTAGCTTAGTCTGTAACTTGAAAACTATGTACCGTATGGCCCTATAAACTGTGTTGGGATGAAAGCTAGCCACTTTGAGCAATGTGGGAAGTGCTGGGGCAGTTTGGGACAACAGGGCCAAAATGTCACTTTCACAGTCCCAAAGTGCCATTTTCACAGTAAAAAGGCCTGGTTCACTTTTGCTTAGCTTAGTCTGTAACTTGAAAACTATGTACCGTATGGCCCTATAAACTGTGTTGGGATGAAAGCTAGCCACTTTGAGCAATGTGGGAAGTGCTGGGGCAGTTTGGGACAACAGGGCCAAAATGTCACTTTCACAGTCCCAAAGTGCCGTTTTCACAGTAAAAAAAAAAGATTCATTTTGCTTAGCTTAGTCTGTAACTTGAAAACTATGTACCGTATGGCCCTATAAACTGTGTTGGGATGAAAGCTAGCCACTTTGAGCAATGTGGGAAGTGCTGGGGCAGTTTGGGACAACAGGGCCAAAATGTCACTTTCACAGTCCCAAAGTGCCATTTTCACAGTAAAAAGGCCTGGTTCACTTTTGCTTAGCTTAGTCTGTAACTTGAAAACTATGTACCGTATGGCCCTATAAACTGTGTTGGGATGAAAGCTAGCCACTTTGAGCAATGTGGGAAGTGCTGGGGCAGTTTGGGACAACAGGGCCAAAATGTCACTTTCACAGTCCCAAAGTGCCATTTTCACAGTAAAAAGGCCTGGTTCACTTTTGCTTAGCTTAGTCTGTAACTTGAAAACTATGTACCGTATGGCCCTATAAACTGTGTTGGGATGAAAGCTAGCCACTTTGAGCAGTGTGGGAAGTGCTGGGGCAGTTTGGGACAACAGGGCCAAAATGTCACTTTCACAGTCCCAAAGTGCCATTTTCACAGTAAAAAGGCCTGGTTCACTTTTGCTTAGCTTAGTCTGTAACTTGAAAACTATGTACCGTATGGCCCTATAAACTGTGTTGGGATGAAAGCTAGCCACTTTGAGCATTGTGGCAAGAGCTGGGGCAGTTTGGGACAACAGGGCCAAAATGTCACTTTCACAGTCCCAAAGTGCCATTTTCACAGTAAAAAGGCCTGGTTCACTTTTGCTTAGCTTAGTCTGTAACTTGAAAACTATGTACCGTATGGCCCTATAAACTGTGTTGGGATGAAAGCTAGCCACTTTGAGCAATGTGGGAAGTGCTGGGGCAGTTTGGGACAACAGGGCCAAAATGTCACTTTCACAGTCCCAAAGTGCCATTTTCACAGTAAAAAGGCCTGGTTCACTTTTGCTTAGCTTAGTCTGTAACTTGAAAACTATGTACCGTATGGCCCTATAAACTGTGTTGGGATGAAAGCTAGCCACTTTGAGCAGTGTGGGAAGTGCTGGGGCAGTTTGGGACAACAGGGCCAAAATGTCACTTTCACAGTCCCAAAGTGCCATTTTCACAGTAAAAAGGCCTGGTTCACTTTTGCTTAGCTTAGTCTGTAACTTGAAAACTATGTACCGTATGGCCCTATAAACTGTGTTGGGATGAAAGCTAGCCACTTTGAGCATTGTGGCAAGAGCTGGGGCAGTTTGGGACAACAGGGAACGAACAGGGCCAAAATGTCACTTTCACAGTCCCAAAGTGCCATTTTCACAGTAAAAAGGCCTGGTTCACTTTTGCTTAGCTTAGTCTGTAACTTGAAAACTATGTACCGTATGGCCCTATAAACTGTGTTGGGATGAAAGCTAGCCACTTTGAGCAATGTGGGAAGTGCTGGGGCAGTTTGGGACAACAGGGCCAAAATGTCACTTTCACAGTCCCAAAGTGCCATTTTCACAGTAAAAAGGCCTGGTTCACTTTTGCTTAGCTTAGTCTGTAACTTGAAAACTATGTACCGTATGGCCCTATAAACTGTGTTGGGATGAAAGCTAGCCACTTTGAGCAATGTGGGAAGTGCTGGGGCAGTTTGGGACAACAGGGCCAAAATGTCACTTTCACAGTCCCAAAGTGCCATTTTCACAGTAAAAAGGCCTGGTTCACTTTTGCTTAGCTTAGTCTGTAACTTGAAAACTATGTACCGTATGGCCCTATAAACTGTGTTGGGATGAAAGCTAGCCACTTTGAGCAATGTGGGAAGTGCTGGGGCAGTTTGGGACAACAGGGCCAAAATGTCACTTTCACAGTCCCAAAGTGCCGTTTTCACAGTAAAAAAAAAAAGATTCATTTTGCTTAGCTTAGTCTGTAACTTGAAAACTATGTACCGTATGGCCCTATAAACTGTGTTGGGATGAAAGCTAGCCACTTTGAGCAATGTGGGAAGTGCTGGGGCAGTTTGGGACAACAGGGCCAAAATGTCACTTTCACAGTCCCAAAGTGCCATTTTCACAGTAAAAAGGCCTGGTTCACTTTTGCTTAGCTTAGTCTGTAACTTGAAAACTATGTACCGTATGGCCCTATAAACTGTGTTGGGATGAAAGCTAGCCACTTTGAGCAATGTGGGAAGTGCTGGGGCAGTTTGGGACAACAGGGCCAAAATGTCACTTTCACAGTCCCAAAGTGCCATTTTCACAGTAAAAAGGCCTGGTTCACTTTTGCTTAGCTTAGTCTGTAACTTGAAAACTATGTACCGTATGGCCCTATAAACTGTGTTGGGATGAAAGCTAGCCACTTTGAGCAGTGTGGGAAGTGCTGGGGCAGTTTGGGACAACAGGGCCAAAATGTCACTTTCACAGTCCCAAAGTGCCATTTTCACAATAAAAAGGCCTGGTTCACTTTTGCTTAGCTTAGTCTGTAACTTGAAAACTATGTACCGTATGGCCCTATAAACTGTGTTGGGATGAAAGCTAGCCACTTTGAGCAATGTGGGAAGTGCTGGGGCAGTTTGGGACAACAGGGCCAAAATGTCACTTTCACAGTCCCAAAGTGCCGTTTTCACAGTAAAAAAAAAAAGATTCATTTTGCTTAGCTTAGTCTGTAACTTGAAAACTATGTACCGTATGGCCCTATAAACTGTGTTGGGATGAAAGCTAGCCACTTTGAGCAATGTGGGAAGTGCTGGGGCAGTTTGGGACAACAGGGCCAAAATGTCACTTTCACAGTCCCAAAGTGCCATTTTCACAGTAAAAAGGCCTGGTTCACTTTTGCTTAGCTTAGTCTGTAACTTGAAAACTATGTACCGTATGGCCCTATAAACTGTGTTGGGATGAAAGCTAGCCACTTTGAGCAATGTGGGAAGTGCTGGGGCAGTTTGGGACAACAGGGCCAAAATGTCACTTTCACAGTCCCAAAGTGCCATTTTCACAGTAAAAAGGCCTGGTTCACTTTTGCTTAGCTTAGTCTGTAACTTGAAAACTATGTACCGTATGGCCCTATAAACTGTGTTGGGATGAAAGCTAGCCACTTTGAGCAGTGTGGGAAGTGCTGGGGCAGTTTGGGACAACAGGGCCAAAATGTCACTTTCACAGTCCCAAAGTGCCATTTTCACAGTAAAAAGGCCTGGTTCACTTTTGCTTAGCTTAGTCTGTAACTTGAAAACTATGTACCGTATGGCCCTATAAACTGTGTTGGGATGAAAGCTAGCCACTTTGAGCATTGTGGCAAGAGCTGGGGCAGTTTGGGACAACAGGGAACGAACAGGGCCAAAATGTCACTTTCACAGTCCCAAAGTGCCATTTTCACAGTAAAAAGGCCTGGTTCACTTTTGCTTAGCTTAGTCTGTAACTTGAAAACTATGTACCGTATGGCCCTATAAACTGTGTTGGGATGAAAGCTAGCCACTTTGAGCAATGTGGGAAGTGCTGGGGCAGTTTGGGACAACAGGGCCAAAATGTCACTTTCACAGTCCCAAAGTGCCATTTTCACAGTAAAAAGGCCTGGTTCACTTTTGCTTAGCTTAGTCTGTAACTTGAAAACTATGTACCGTATGGCCCTATAAACTGTGTTGGGATGAAAGCTAGCCACTTTGAGCAATGTGGGAAGTGCTGGGGCAGTTTGGGACAACAGGGCCAAAATGTCACTTTCACAGTCCCAAAGTGCCATTTTCACAGTAAAAAGGCCTGGTTCACTTTTGCTTAGCTTAGTCTGTAACTTGAAAACTATGTACCGTATGGCCCTATAAACTATGTTGGGATGAAAGCTAGCCACTTTGAGCAATGTGGGAAGTGCTGGGGCAGTTTGGGACAACAGGGCCAAAATGTCACTTTCACAGTCCCAAAGTGCCGTTTTCACAGTAAAAAAAAAAAGATTCATTTTGCTTAGCTTAGTCTGTAACTTGAAAACTATGTACCGTATGGCCCTATAAACTGTGTTGGGATGAAAGCTAGCCACTTTGAGCAATGTGGGAAGTGCTGGGGCAGTTTGGGACAACAGGGCCAAAATGTCACTTTCACAGTCCCAAAGTGCCATTTTCACAGTAAAAAGGCCTGGTTCACTTTTGCTTAGCTTAGTCTGTAACTTGAAAACTATGTACCGTATGGCCCTATAAACTGTGTTGGGATGAAAGCTAGCCACTTTGAGCAATGTGGGAAGTGCTGGGGCAGTTTGGGACAACAGGGCCAAAATGTCACTTTCACAGTCCCAAAGTGCCATTTTCACAGTAAAAAGGCCTGGTTCACTTTTGCTTAGCTTAGTCTGTAACTTGAAAACTATGTACCGTATGGCCCTATAAACTGTGTTGGGATGAAAGCTAGCCACTTTGAGCAGTGTGGGAAGTGCTGGGGCAGTTTGGGACAACAGGGCCAAAATGTCACTTTCACAGTCCCAAAGTGCCATTTTCACAGTAAAAAGGCCTGGTTCACTTTTGCTTAGCTTAGTCTGTAACTTGAAAACTATGTACCGTATGGCCCTATAAACTGTGTTGGGATGAAAGCTAGCCACTTTGAGCATTGTGGCAAGAGCTGGGGCAGTTTGGGACAACAGGGCCAAAATGTCACTTTCACAGTCCCAAAGTGCCATTTTCACAGTAAAAAGGCCTGGTTCACTTTTGCTTAGCTTAGTCTGTAACTTGAAAACTATGTACCGTATGGCCCTATAAACTGTGTTGGGATGAAAGCTAGCCACTTTGAGCAATGTGGGAAGTGCTGGGGCAGTTTGGGACAACAGGGCCAAAATGTCACTTTCACAGTCCCAAAGTGCCATTTTCACAGTAAAAAGGCCTGGTTCACTTTTGCTTAGCTTAGTCTGTAACTTGAAAACTATGTACCGTATGGCCCTATAAACTGTGTTGGGATGAAAGCTAGCCACTTTGAGCAGTGTGGGAAGTGCTGGGGCAGTTTGGGACAACAGGGCCAAAATGTCACTTTCACAGTCCCAAAGTGCCATTTTCACAGTAAAAAGGCCTGGTTCACTTTTGCTTAGCTTAGTCTGTAACTTGAAAACTATGTACCGTATGGCCCTATAAACTGTGTTGGGATGAAAGCTAGCCACTTTGAGCAATGTGGGAAGTGCTGGGGCAGTTTGGGACAACAGGGCCAAAATGTCACTTTCACAGTCCCAAAGTGCCATTTTCACAGTAAAAAGGCCTGGTTCACTTTTGCTTAGCTTAGTCTGTAACTTGAAAACTATGTACCGTATGGCCCTATAAACTGTGTTGGGATGAAAGCTAGCCACTTTGAGCAATGTGGGAAGTGCTGGGGCAGTTTGGGACAACAGGGCCAAAATGTCACTTTCACAGTCCCAAAGTGCCATTTTCACAGTAAAAAGGCCTGGTTCACTTTTGCTTAGCTTAGTCTGTAACTTGAAAACTATGTACCGTATGGCCCTATAAACTGTGTTGGGATGAAAGCTAGCCACTTTGAGCAATGTGGGAAGTGCTGGGGCAGTTTGGGACAACAGGGCCAAAATGTCACTTTCACAGTCCCAAAGTGCCGTTTTCACAGTAAAAAAAAAAGATTCATTTTGCTTAGCTTAGTCTGTAACTTGAAAACTATGTACCGTATGGCCCTATAAACTGTGTTGGGATGAAAGCTAGCCACTTTGAGCAATGTGGGAAGTGCTGGGGCAGTTTGGGACAACAGGGCCAAAATGTCACTTTCACAGTCCCAAAGTGCCATTTTCACAGTAAAAAGGCCTGGTTCACTTTTGCTTAGCTTAGTCTGTAACTTGAAAACTATGTACCGTATGGCCCTATAAACTGTGTTGGGATGAAAGCTAGCCACTTTGAGCATTGTGGCAAGAGCTGGGGCAGTTTGGGACAACAGGGAACGAACAGGGCCAAAATGTCACTTTCACAGTCCCAAAGTGCCATTTTCACAGTAAAAAGGCCTGGTTCACTTTTGCTTAGCTTAGTCTGTAACTTGAAAACTATGTACCGTATGGCCCTATAAACTGTGTTGGGATGAAAGCTAGCCACTTTGAGCAATGTGGGAAGTGCTGGGGCAGTTTGGGACAACAGGGCCAAAATGTCACTTTCACAGTCCCAAAGTGCCATTTTCACAGTAAAAAGGCCTGGTTCACTTTTGCTTAGCTTAGTCTGTAACTTGAAAACTATGTACCGTATGGCCCTATAAACTGTGTTGGGATGAAAGCTAGCCACTTTGAGCAATGTGGGAAGTGCTGGGGCAGTTTGGGACAACAGGGCCAAAATGTCACTTTCACAGTCCCAAAGTGCCATTTTCACAGTAAAAAGGCCTGGTTCACTTTTGCTTAGCTTAGTCTGTAACTTGAAAACTATGTACCGTATGGCCCTATAAACTGTGTTGGGATGAAAGCTAGCCACTTTGAGCAATGTGGGAAGTGCTGGGGCAGTTTGGGACAACAGGGCCAAAATGTCACTTTCACAGTCCCAAAGTGCCGTTTTCACAGTAAAAAAAAAAAGATTCATTTTGCTTAGCTTAGTCTGTAACTTGAAAACTATGTACCGTATGGCCCTATAAACTGTGTTGGGATGAAAGCTAGCCACTTTGAGCAATGTGGGAAGTGCTGGGGCAGTTTGGGACAACAGGGCCAAAATGTCACTTTCACAGTCCCAAAGTGCCATTTTCACAGTAAAAAGGCCTGGTTCACTTTTGCTTAGCTTAGTCTGTAACTTGAAAACTATGTACCGTATGGCCCTATAAACTGTGTTGGGATGAAAGCTAGCCACTTTGAGCAATGTGGGAAGTGCTGGGGCAGTTTGGGACAACAGGGCCAAAATGTCACTTTCACAGTCCCAAAGTGCCATTTTCACAGTAAAAAGGCCTGGTTCACTTTTGCTTAGCTTAGTCTGTAACTTGAAAACTATGTACCGTATGGCCCTATAAACTGTGTTGGGATGAAAGCTAGCCACTTTGAGCAGTGTGGGAAGTGCTGGGGCAGTTTGGGACAACAGGGCCAAAATGTCACTTTCACAGTCCCAAAGTGCCATTTTCACAGTAAAAAGGCCTGGTTCACTTTTGCTTAGCTTAGTCTGTAACTTGAAAACTATGTACCGTATGGCCCTATAAACTGTGTTGGGATGAAAGCTAGCCACTTTGAGCAATGTGGGAAGTGCTGGGGCAGTTTGGGACAACAGGGCCAAAATGTCACTTTCACAGTCCCAAAGTGCCGTTTTCACAGTAAAAAAAAAAAGATTCATTTTGCTTAGCTTAGTCTGTAACTTGAAAACTATGTACCGTATGGCCCTATAAACTGTGTTGGGATGAAAGCTAGCCACTTTGAGCAATGTGGGAAGTGCTGGGGCAGTTTGGGACAACAGGGCCAAAATGTCACTTTCACAGTCCCAAAGTGCCATTTTCACAGTAAAAAGGCCTGGTTCACTTTTGCTTAGCTTAGTCTGTAACTTGAAAACTATGTACCGTATGGCCCTATAAACTGTGTTGGGATGAAAGCTAGCCACTTTGAGCAATGTGGGAAGTGCTGGGGCAGTTTGGGACAACAGGGCCAAAATGTCACTTTCACAGTCCCAAAGTGCCATTTTCACAGTAAAAAGGCCTGGTTCACTTTTGCTTAGCTTAGTCTGTAACTTGAAAACTATGTACCGTATGGCCCTATAAACTGTGTTGGGATGAAAGCTAGCCACTTTGAGCAGTGTGGGAAGTGCTGGGGCAGTTTGGGACAACAGGGCCAAAATGTCACTTTCACAGTCCCAAAGTGCCATTTTCACAGTAAAAAGGCCTGGTTCACTTTTGCTTAGCTTAGTCTGTAACTTGAAAACTATGTACCGTATGGCCCTATAAACTGTGTTGGGATGAAAGCTAGCCACTTTGAGCATTGTGGCAAGAGCTGGGGCAGTTTGGGACAACAGGGAACGAACAGGGCCAAAATGTCACTTTCACAGTCCCAAAGTGCCGTTTTCACAGTAAAAAAAAAAAGATTCATTTTGCTTAGCTTAGTCTGTAACTTGAAAACTATGTACCGTATGGCCCTATAAACTGTGTTGGGATGAAAGCTAGCCACTTTGAGCAATGTGGGAAGTGCTGGGGCAGTTTGGGACAACAGGGCCAAAATGTCACTTTCACAGTCCCAAAGTGCCATTTTCACAGTAAAAAGGCCTGGTTCACTTTTGCTTAGCTTAGTCTGTAACTTGAAAACTATGTACCGTATGGCCCTATAAACTGTGTTGGGATGAAAGCTAGCCACTTTGAGCAATGTGGGAAGTGCTGGGGCAGTTTGGGACAACAGGGCCAAAATGTCACTTTCACAGTCCCAAAGTGCCATTTTCACAGTAAAAAGGCCTGGTTCACTTTTGCTTAGCTTAGTCTGTAACTTGAAAACTATGTACCGTATGGCCCTATAAACTGTGTTGGGATGAAAGCTAGCCACTTTGAGCAATGTGGGAAGTGCTGGGGCAGTTTGGGACAACAGGGCCAAAATGTCACTTTCACAGTCCCAAAGTGCCATTTTCACAGTAAAAAAAAAACAGATTCATTTTGCTTAGCTTAGTCTGTAACTTGAAAACTATGTACCGTATGGCCCTATAAACTGTGTTGGGATGAAAGCTAGCCACTTTGAGCAATGTGGGAAGTGCTGGGGCAGTTTGGGACAACAGGGCCAAAATGTCACTTTCACAGTCCCAAAGTGCCATTTTCACAGTAAAAAGGCCTGGTTCACTTTTGCTTAGCTTAGTCTGTAACTTGAAAACTATGTACCGTATGGCCCTATAAACTGTGTTGGGATGAAAGCTAGCCACTTTGAGCAATGTGGGAAGTGCTGGGGCAGTTTGGGACAACAGGGCCAAAATGTCACTTTCACAGTCCCAAAGTGCCATTTTCACAGTAAAAAAAAACAGATTCATTTTGCTTAGCTTAGTCTGTAACTTGAAAACTATGTACCGTATGGCCCTATAAACTGTGTTGGGATGAAAGCTAGCCACTTTGAGCAATGTGGGAAGTGCTGGGGCAGTTTGGGACAACAGGGCCAAAATGTCACTTTCACAGTCCCAAAGTGCCGTTTTCACAGTAAAAAAAAAAAGATTAATTTTGCTTAGCTTTGTCTGTAACTTGAAAACTATGTACCGTATGGCCCTATAAACTGTGTTGGGATGAAAGCTAGCCACTTTGAGCAATGTGGGAAGTGCTGGGGCAGTTTGGGACAACAGGGCCAAAATGTCACTTTCACAGTCCCAAAGTGCCATTTTCACAGTAAAAAGGCCTGGTTCACTTTTGCTTAGCTTAGTCTGTAACTTGAAAACTATGTACCGTATGGCCCTATAAACTGTGTTGGGATGAAAGCTAGCCACTTTGAGCAATGTGGGAAGTGCTGGGGCAGTTTGGGACAACAGGGCCAAAATGTCACTTTCACAGTCCCAAAGTGCCATTTTCACAGTAAAAAGGCCTGGTTCACTTTTGCTTAGCTTAGTCTGTAACTTGAAAACTATGTACCGTATGGCCCTATAAACTGTGTTGGGATGAAAGCTAGCCACTTTGAGCATTGTGGCAAGAGCTGGGGCAGTTTGGGACAACAGGGAACGAACAGGGCCAAAATGTCACTTTCACAGTCCCAAAGTGCCATTTTCACAGTAAAAAGGCCTGGTTCACTTTTGCTTAGCTTAGTCTGTAACTTGAAAACTATGTACCGTATGGCCCTATAAACTGTGTTGGGATGAAAGCTAGCCACTTTGAGCAATGTGGGAAGTGCTGGGGCAGTTTGGGACAACAGGGCCAAAATGTCACTTTCACAGTCCCAAAGTGCCATTTTCACAGTAAAAAGGCCTGGTTCACTTTTGCTTAGCTTAGTCTGTAACTTGAAAACTATGTACCGTATGGCCCTATAAACTGTGTTGGGATGAAAGCTAGCCACTTTGAGCAATGTGGGAAGTGCTGGGGCAGTTTGGGAAAACAGGGCCAAAATGTCACTTTCACAGTCCCAAAGTGCCGTTTTCACAGTAAAAAAAAAAAGATTCATTTTGCTTAGCTTAGTCTGTAACTTGAAAACTATGTACCGTATGGCCCTATAAACTGTGTTGGGATGAAAGCTAGCCACTTTGAGCAATGTGGGAAGTGCTGGGGCAGTTTGGGACAACAGGGCCAAAATGTCACTTTCACAGTCCCAAAGTGCCATTTTCACAGTAAAAAGGCCTGGTTCACTTTTGCTTAGCTTAGTCTGTAACTTGAAAACTATGTACCGTATGGCCCTATAAACTGTGTTGGGATGAAAGCTAGCCACTTTGAGCAATGTGGGAAGTGCTGGGGCAGTTTGGGACAACAGGGCCAAAATGTCACTTTCACAGTCCCAAAGTGCCATTTTCACAGTAAAAAGGCCTGGTTCACTTTTGCTTAGCTTAGTCTGTAACTTGAAAACTATGTACCGTATGGCCCTATAAACTGTGTTGGGATGAAAGCTAGCCACTTTGAGCAGTGTGGGAAGTGCTGGGGCAGTTTGGGACAACAGGGCCAAAATGTCACTTTCACAGTCCCAAAGTGCCATTTTCACAGTAAAAAGGCCTGGTTCACTTTTGCTTAGCTTAGTCTGTAACTTGAAAACTATGTACCGTATGGCCCTATAAACTGTGTTGGGATGAAAGCTAGCCACTTTGAGCATTGTGGCAAGAGCTGGGGCAGTTTGGACAACAGGGAACGAACAGGGCCAAAATGTCACTTTCACAGTCCCAAAGTGCCATTTTCACAGTAAAAAGGCCTGGTTCACTTTTGCTTAGCTTAGTCTGTAACTTGAAAACTATGTACCGTATGGCCCTATAAACTGTGTTGGGATGAAAGCTAGCCACTTTGAGCAATGTGGGAAGTGCTGGGGCAGTTTGGGACAACAGGGCCAAAATGTCACTTTCACAGTCCCAAAGTGCCATTTTCACAGTAAAAAGGCCTGGTTCACTTTTGCTTAGCTTAGTCTGTAACTTGAAAACTATGTACCGTATGGCCCTATAAACTGTGTTGGGATGAAAGCTAGCCACTTTGAGCAATGTGGGAAGTGCTGGGGCAGTTTGGGACAACAGGGCCAAAATGTCACTTTCACAGTCCCAAAGTGCCGTTTTCACAGTAAAAAAAAAAAGATTCATTTTGCTTAGCTTAGTCTGTAACTTGAAAACTATGTACCGTATGGCCCTATAAACTGTGTTGGGATGAAAGCTAGCCACTTTGAGCAATGTGGGAAGTGCTGGGGCAGTTTGGGACAACAGGGCCAAAATGTCACTTTCACAGTCCCAAAGTGCCATTTTCACAGTAAAAAGGCCTGGTTCACTTTTGCTTAGCTTAGTCTGTAACTTGAAAACTATGTACCAGTATGGCCCTATAAACTGTGTTGGGATGAAAGCTAGCCACTTTGAGCAATGTGGGAAGTGCTGGGGCAGTTTGGGACAACAGGGCCAAAATGTCACTTTCACAGTCCCAAAGTGCCATTTTCACAGTAAAAAGGCCTGGTTCACTTTTGCTTAGCTTAGTCTGTAACTTGAAAACTATGTACCGTATGGCCCTATAAACTGTGTTGGGATGAAAGCTAGCCACTTTGAGCAGTGTGGGAAGTGCTGGGGCAGTTTGGGACAACAGGGCCAAAATGTCACTTTCACAGTCCCAAAGTGCCATTTTCACAGTAAAAAGGCCTGGTTCACTTTTGCTTAGCTTAGTCTGTAACTTGAAAACTATGTACCGTATGGCCCTATAAACTGTGTTGGGATGAAAGCTAGCCACTTTGAGCAATGTGGGAAGTGCTGGGGCAGTTTGGGACAACAGGGCCAAAATGTCACTTTCACAGTCCCAAAGTGCCATTTTCACAGTAAAAAGGCCTGGTTCACTTTTGCTTAGCTTAGTCTGTAACTTGAAAACGATGTACCGTATGGCCCTATAAACTGTGTTGGGATGAAAGCTAGCCACTTTGAGCAATGTGGGAAGTGCTGGGGCAGTTTGGGACAACAGGGCCAAAATGTCACTTTCACAGTCCCAAAGTGCCATTTTCACAGTAAAAAGGCCTGGTTCACTTTTGCTTAGCTTAGTCTGTAACTTGAAAACTATGTACCGTATGGCCCTATAAACTGTGTTGGGATGAAAGCTAGCCACTTTGAGCAATGTGGGAAGTGCTGGGGCAGTTTGGGACAACAGGGCCAAAATGTCACTTTCACAGTCCCAAAGTGCCGTTTTCACAGTAAAAAAAAAAGATTCATTTTGCTTAGCTTAGTCTGTAACTTGAAAACTATGTACCGTATGGCCCTATAAACTGTGTTGGGATGAAAGCTAGCCACTTTGAGCAATGTGGGAAGTGCTGGGGCAGTTTGGACAACAGGGCCAAAATGTCACTTTCACAGTCCCAAAGTGCCATTTTCACAGTAAAAAGGCCTGGTTCACTTTTGCTTAGCTTAGTCTGTAACTTGAAAACTATGTACCGTATGGCCCTATAAACTGTGTTGGGATGAAAGCTAGCCACTTTGAGCAATGTGGGAAGTGCTGGGGCAGTTTGGGACAACAGGGCCAAAATGTCACTTTCACAGTCCCAAAGTGCCATTTTCACAGTAAAAAGGCCTGGTTCACTTTTGCTTAGCTTAGTCTGTAACTTGAAAACTATGTACCGTATGGCCCTATAAACTGTGTTGGGATGAAAGCTAGCCACTTTGAGCAATGTGGGAAGTGCTGGGGCAGTTTGGGACAACAGGGCCAAAATGTCACTTTCACAGTCCCAAAGTGCCATTTTCACAGTAAAAAAAAAACAGATTCATTTTGCTTAGCTTAGTCTGTAACTTGAAAACTATGTACCGTATGGCCCTATAAACTGTGTTGGGATGAAAGCTAGCCACTTTGAGCAATGTGGGAAGTGCTGGGGCAGTTTGGGACAACAGGGCCAAAATGTCACTTTCACAGTCCCAAAGTGCCATTTTCACAGTAAAAAGGCCTGGTTCACTTTTGCTTAGCTTAGTCTGTAACTTGAAAACTATGTACCGTATGGCCCTATAAACTGTGTTGGGATGAAAGCTAGCCACTTTGAGCAATGTGGGAAGTGCTGGGGCAGTTTGGGACAACAGGGCCAAAATGTCACTTTCACAGTCCCAAAGTGCCATTTTCACAGTAAAAAAAAACAGATTCATTTTGCTTAGCTTAGTCTGTAACTTGAAAACTATGTACCGTATGGCCCTATAAACTGTGTTGGGATGAAAGCTAGCCACTTTGAGCAATGTGGGAAGTGCTGGGGCAGTTTGGACAACAGGGCCAAAATGTCACTTTCACAGTCCCAAAGTGCCGTTTTCACAGTAAAAAAAAAAAGATTCATTTTGCTTAGCTTTGTCTGTAACTTGAAAACTATGTACCGTATGGCCCTATAAACTGTGTTGGGATGAAAGCTAGCCACTTTGAGCAATGTGGGAAGTGCTGGGCAGTTTGGGACAACAGGGCCAAAATGTCACTTTCACAGTCCCAAAGTGCCATTTTCACAGTAAAAAGGCCTGGTTCACTTTTGCTTAGCTTAGTCTGTAACTTGAAAACTATGTACCGTATGGCCCTATAAACTGTGTTGGGATGAAAGCTAGCCACTTTGAGCAATGTGGGAAGTGCTGGGGCAGTTTGGGACAACAGGGCCAAAATGTCACTTTCACAGTCCCAAAGTGCCATTTTCACAGTAAAAAAAAAACAGATTCATTTTGCTTAGCTTAGTCTGTAACTTGAAAACTATGTACCGTATGGCCCTATAAACTGTGTTGGGATGAAAGCTAGCCACTTTGAGCAATGTGGGAAGTGCTGGGGCAGTTTGGGACAACAGGGCCAAAATGTCACTTTCACAGTCCCAAAGTGCCATTTTCACAGTAAAAAGGCCTGGTTCACTTTTGCTTAGCTTAGTCTGTAACTTGAAAACTATGTACCGTATGGCCCTATAAACTGTGTTGGGATGAAAGCTAGCCACTTTGAGCAATGTGGGAAGTGCTGGGGCAGTTTGGGACAACAGGGCCAAAATGTCACTTTCACAGTCCCAAAGTGCCATTTTCACAGTAAAAAAAAACAGATTCATTTTGCTTAGCTTAGTCTGTAACTTGAAAACTATGTACCGTATGGCCCTATAAACTGTGTTGGGATGAAAGCTAGCCACTTTGAGCAATGTGGGAAGTGCTGGGGCAGTTTGGGACAACAGGGCCAAAATGTCACTTTCACAGTCCCAAAGTGCCGTTTTCACAGTAAAAAAAAAAGATTCATTTTGCTTAGCTTTGTCTGTAACTTGAAAACTATGTACCGTATGGCCCTATAAACTGTGTTGGGATGAAAGCTAGCCACTTTGAGCAATGTGGGAAGTGCTGGGGCAGTTTGGGACAACAGGGCCAAAATGTCACTTTCACAGTCCCAAAGTGCCATTTTCACAGTAAAAAGGCCTGGTTCACTTTTGCTTAGCTTAGTCTGTAACTTGAAAACTATGTACCGTATGGCCCTATAAACTGTGTTGGGATGAAAGCTAGCCACTTTGAGCAATGTGGGAAGTGCTGGGGCAGTTTGGGACAACAGGGCCAAAATGTCACTTTCACAGTCCCAAAGTGCCATTTTCACAGTAAAAAGGCCTGGTTCACTTTTGCTTAGCTTAGTCTGTAACTTGAAAACTATGTACCGTATGGCCCTATAAACTGTGTTGGGATGAAAGCTAGCCACTTTGAGCATTGTGGCAAGAGCTGGGGCAGTTTGGGACAACAGGACGAACAGGGCCAAAATGTCACTTTCACAGTCCCAAAGTGCCATTTTCACAGTAAAAAGGCCTGGTTCACTTTTGCTTAGCTTAGTCTGTAACTTGAAAACTATGTACCGTATGGCCCTATAAACTGTGTTGGGATGAATGCTAGCCACTTTGAGCAATGTGGGAAGTGCTGGGGCAGTTTGGGACAACAGGGCCAAATGTCACTTTCACAGTCCCAAAGTGCCATTTTCACAGTAAAAAGGCCTGGTTCACTTTTGCTTAGCTTAGTCTGTAACTTGAAAACTATGTACCGTATGGCCCTATAAACTGTGTTGGGATGAAAGCTAGCCACTTTGAGCAATGTGGGAAGTGCTGGGGCAGTTTGGGACAACAGGGCCAAAATGTCACTTTCACAGTCCCAAAGTGCCATTTTCACAGTAAAAAGGCCTGGTTCACTTTTGCTTAGCTTAGTCTGTAACTTGAAAACTATGTACCGTATGGCCCTATAAACTGTGTTGGGATGAAAGCTAGCCACTTTGAGCAATGTGGGAAGTGCTGGGGCAGTTTGGGACAACAGGGCCAAAATGTCACTTTCACAGTCCCAAAGTGCCATTTTCACAGTAAAAAGGCCTGGTTCACTTTTGCTTAGCTTAGTCTGTAACTTGAAAACTATGTACCGTATGGCCCTATAAACTGTGTTGGGATGAAAGCTAGCCACTTTGAGCAATGTGGGAAGTGCTGGGGCAGTTTGGGACAACAGGGCCAAAATGCCAAAATGTCACTTTCACAGTCCCAAAGTGCCGTTTTCACAGTAAAAAAAAAAAGATTCATTTTGCTTAGCTTAGTCTGTAACTTGAAAACTATGTACCGTATGGCCCTATAAACTGTGTTGGGATGAAAGCTAGCCACTTTGAGCAATGTGGGAAGTGCTGGGGCAGTTTGGGACAACAGGGCCAAAATGTCACTTTCACAGTCCCAAAGTGCCATTTTCACAGTAAAAAGGCCTGGTTCACTTTTGCTTAGCTTAGTCTGTAACTTGAAAACTATGTACCGTATGGCCCTATAAACTGTGTTGGGATGAAAGCTAGCCACTTTGAGCAATGTGGGAAGTGCTGGGGCAGTTTGGGACAACAGGGCCAAAATGTCACTTTCACAGTCCCAAAGTGCCATTTTCACAGTAAAAAGGCCTGGTTCACTTTTGCTTAGCTTAGTCTGTAACTTGAAAACTATGTACCGTATGGCCCTATAAACTGTGTTGGGATGAAAGCTAGCCACTTTGAGCAGTGTGGGAAGTGCTGGGGCAGTTTGGGACAACAGGGCCAAAATGTCACTTTCACAGTCCCAAAGTGCCATTTTCACAGTAAAAAGGCCTGGTTCACTTTTGCTTAGCTTAGTCTGTAACTTGAAAACTATGTACCGTATGGCCCTATAAACTGTGTTGGGATGAAAGCTAGCCACTTTGAGCATTGTGGCAAGAGCTGGGGCAGTTTGGGACAACAGGGAACGAACAGGGCCAAAATGTCACTTTCACAGTCCCAAAGTGCCATTTTCACAGTAAAAAGGCCTGGTTCACTTTTGCTTAGCTTAGTCTGTAACTTGAAAACTATGTACCGTATGGCCCTATAAACTGTGTTGGGATGAAAGCTAGCCACTTTGAGCAATGTGGGAAGTGCTGGGGCAGTTTGGGACAACAGGGCCAAAATGTCACTTTCACAGTCCCAAAGTGCCATTTTCACAGTAAAAAGGCCTGGTTCACTTTTGCTTAGCTTAGTCTGTAACTTGAAAACTATGTACCGTATGGCCCTATAAACTGTGTTGGGATGAAAGCTAGCCACTTTGAGCAATGTGGGAAGTGCTGGGGCAGTTTGGGACAACAGGGCCAAAATGTCACTTTCACAGTCCCAAAGTGCCATTTTCACAGTAAAAAGGCCTGGTTCACTTTTGCTTAGCTTAGTCTGTAACTTGAAAACTATGTACCGTATGGCCCTATAAACTGTGTTGGGATGAAAGCTAGCCACTTTGAGCAATGTGGGAAGTGCTGGGGCAGTTTGGGACAACAGGGCCAAAATGTCACTTTCACAGTCCCAAAGTGCCGTTTTCACAGTAAAAAAAAAAAGATTCATTTTGCTTAGCTTAGTCTGTAACTTGAAAAATATGTACCGTATGGCCCTATAAACTGTGTTGGGATGAAAGCTAGCCACTTTGAGCAATGTGGGAAGTGCTGGGGCAGTTTGGGACAACAGGGCCAAAATGTCACTTTCACAGTCCCAAAGTGCCATTTTCACAGTAAAAAGGCCTGGTTCACTTTTGCTTAGCTTAGTCTGTAACTTGAAAACTATGTACCGTATGGCCCTATAAACTGTGTTGGGATGAAAGCTAGCCACTTTGAGCAATGTGGGAAGTGCTGGGGCAGTTTGGGACAACAGGGCCAAAATGTCACTTTCACAGTCCCAAAGTGCCATTTTCACAGTAAAAAGGCCTGGTTCACTTTTGCTTAGCTTAGTCTGTAACTTGAAAACTATGTACCGTATGGCCCTATAAACTGTGTTGGGATGAAAGCTAGCCACTTTGAGCAGTGTGGGAAGTGCTGGGGCAGTTTGGGACAACAGGGCCAAAATGTCACTTTCACAGTCCCAAAGTGCCATTTTCACAGTAAAAAGGCCTGGTTCACTTTTGCTTAGCTTAGTCTGTAACTTGAAAACTATGTACCGTATGGCCCTATAAACTGTGTTGGGATGAAAGCTAGCCACTTTGAGCATTGTGGCAAGAGCTGGGGCAGTTTGGGACAACAGGGAACGAACAGGGCCAAAATGTCACTTTCACAGTCCCAAAGTGCCATTTTCACAGTAAAAAGGCCTGGTTCACTTTTGCTTAGCTTAGTCTGTAACTTGAAAACTATGTACCGTATGGCCCTATAAACTGTGTTGGGATGAAAGCTAGCCACTTTGAGCAATGTGGGAAGTGCTGGGGCAGTTTGGGACAACAGGGCCAAAATGTCACTTTCACAGTCCCAAAGTGCCATTTTCACAGTAAAAAGGCCTGGTTCACTTTTGCTTAGCTTAGTCTGTAACTTGAAAACTATGTACCGTATGGCCCTATAAACTGTGTTGGGATGAAAGCTAGCCACTTTGAGCAATGTGGGAAGTGCTGGGGCAGTTTGGGACAACAGGGCCAAAATGTCACTTTCACAGTCCCAAAGTGCCATTTTCACAGTAAAAAGGCCTGGTTCACTTTTGCTTAGCTTAGTCTGTAACTTGAAAACTATGTACCGTATGGCCCTATAAACTGTGTTGGGATGAAAGCTAGCCACTTTGAGCAATGTGGGAAGTGCTGGGGCAGTTTGGGACAACAGGGCCAAAATGTCACTTTCACAGTCCCAAAGTGCCATTTTCACAGTAAAAAGGCCTGGTTCACTTTTGCTTAGCTTAGTCTGTAACTTGAAAACTATGTACCGTATGGCCCTATAAACTGTGTTGGGATGAAAGCTAGCCACTTTGAGCAATGTGGGAAGTGCTGGGGCAGTTTGGGACAACAGGGCCAAAATGTCACTTTCACAGTCCCAAAGTGCCATTTTCACAGTAAAAAGGCCTGGTTCACTTTTGCTTAGCTTAGTCTGTAACTTGAAAACTATGTACCGTATGGCCCTATAAACTGTGTTGGGATGAAAGCTAGCCACTTTGAGCAGTGTGGGAAGTGCTGGGGCAGTTTGGGACAACAGGGCCAAAATGTCACTTTCACAGTCCCAAAGTGCCATTTTCACAGTAAAAAGGCCTGGTTCACTTTTGCTTAGCTTAGTCTGTAACTTGAAAACTATGTACCGTATGGCCCTATAAACTGTGTTGGGATGAAAGCTAGCCACTTTGAGCATTGTGGCAAGAGCTGGGGCAGTTTGGGACAACAGGGAACGAACAGGGCCAAAATGTCACTTTCACAGTCCCAAAGTGCCATTTTCACAGTAAAAAGGCCTGGTTCACTTTTGCTTAGCTTAGTCTGTAACTTGAAAACTATGTACCGTATGGCCCTATAAACTGTGTTGGGATGAAAGCTAGCCACTTTGAGCAATGTGGGAAGTGCTGGGGCAGTTTGGGACAACAGGGCCAAAATGTCACTTTCACAGTCCCAAAGTGCCATTTTCACAGTAAAAAGGCCTGGTTCACTTTTGCTTAGCTTAGTCTGTAACTTGAAAACTATGTACCGTATGGCCCTATAAACTGTGTTGGGATGAAAGCTAGCCACTTTGAGCAATGTGGGAAGTGCTGGGGCAGTTTGGGACAACAGGGCCAAAATGTCACTTTCACAGTCCCAAAGTGCCATTTTCACAGTAAAAAGGCCTGGTTCACTTTTGCTTAGCTTAGTCTGTAACTTGAAAACTATGTACCGTATGGCCCTATAAACTGTGTTGGGATGAAAGCTAGCCACTTTGAGCAATGTGGGAAGTGCTGGGGCAGTTTGGGACAACAGGGCCAAAATGTCACTTTCACAGTCCCAAAGTGCCGTTTTCACAGTAAAAAAAAAAAGATTCATTTTGCTTAGCTTAGTCTGTAACTTGAAAAATATGTACCGTATGGCCCTATAAACTGTGTTGGGATGAAAGCTAGCCACTTTGAGCAATGTGGGAAGTGCTGGGGCAGTTTGGGACAACAGGGCCAAAATGTCACTTTCACAGTCCCAAAGTGCCATTTTCACAGTAAAAAGGCCTGGTTCACTTTTGCTTAGCTTAGTCTGTAACTTGAAAACTATGTACCGTATGGCCCTATAAACTGTGTTGGGATGAAAGCTAGCCACTTTGAGCAATGTGGGAAGTGCTGGGGCAGTTTGGGACAACAGGGCCAAAATGTCACTTTCACAGTCCCAAAGTGCCATTTTCACAGTAAAAAGGCCTGGTTCACTTTTGCTTAGCTTAGTCTGTAACTTGAAAACTATGTACCGTATGGCCCTATAAACTGTGTTGGGATGAAAGCTAGCCACTTTGAGCAGTGTGGGAAGTGCTGGGGCAGTTTGGGACAACAGGGCCAAAATGTCACTTTCACAGTCCCAAAGTGCCATTTTCACAGTAAAAAGGCCTGGTTCACTTTTGCTTAGCTTAGTCTGTAACTTGAAAACTATGTACCGTATGGCCCTATAAACTGTGTTGGGATGAAAGCTAGCCACTTTGAGCATTGTGGCAAGAGCTGGGGCAGTTTGGGACAACAGGGAACGAACAGGGCCAAAATGTCACTTTCACAGTCCCAAAGTGCCATTTTCACAGTAAAAAGGCCTGGTTCACTTTTGCTTAGCTTAGTCTGTAACTTGAAAACTATGTACCGTATGGCCCTATAAACTGTGTTGGGATGAAAGCTAGCCACTTTGAGCAATGTGGGAAGTGCTGGGGCAGTTTGGGACAACAGGGCCAAAATGTCACTTTCACAGTCCCAAAGTGCCATTTTCACAGTAAAAAGGCCTGGTTCACTTTTGCTTAGCTTAGTCTGTAACTTGAAAACTATGTACCGTATGGCCCTATAAACTGTGTTGGGATGAAAGCTAGCCACTTTGAGCAATGTGGGAAGTGCTGGGGCAGTTTGGGACAACAGGGCCAAAATGTCACTTTCACAGTCCCAAAGTGCCATTTTCACAGTAAAAAGGCCTGGTTCACTTTTGCTTAGCTTAGTCTGTAACTTGAAAACTATGTACCGTATGGCCCTATAAACTGTGTTGGGATGAAAGCTAGCCACTTTGAGCAATGTGGGAAGTGCTGGGGCAGTTTGGGACAACAGGGCCAAAATGTCACTTTCACAGTCCCAAAGTGCCATTTTCACAGTAAAAAGGCCTGGTTCACTTTTGCTTAGCTTAGTCTGTAACTTGAAAACTATGTACCGTATGGCCCTATAAACTGTGTTGGGATGAAAGCTAGCCACTTTGAGCAATGTGGGAAGTGCTGGGGCAGTTTGGGACAACAGGGCCAAAATGTCACTTTCACAGTCCCAAAGTGCCATTTTCACAGTAAAAAGGCCTGGTTCACTTTTGCTTAGCTTAGTCTGTAACTTGAAAACTATGTACCGTATGGCCCTATAAACTGTGTTGGGATGAAAGCTAGCCACTTTGAGCAGTGTGGGAAGTGCTGGGGCAGTTTGGGACAACAGGGCCAAAATGTCACTTTCACAGTCCCAAAGTGCCATTTTCACAGTAAAAAGGCCTGGTTCACTTTTGCTTAGCTTAGTCTGTAACTTGAAAACTATGTACCGTATGGCCCTATAAACTGTGTTGGGATGAAAGCTAGCCACTTTGAGCATTGTGGCAAGAGCTGGGGCAGTTTGGGACAACAGGGAACGAACAGGGCCAAAATGTCACTTTCACAGTCCCAAAGTGCCATTTTCACAGTAAAAAGGCCTGGTTCACTTTTGCTTAGCTTAGTCTGTAACTTGAAAACTATGTACCGTATGGCCCTATAAACTGTGTTGGGATGAAAGCTAGCCACTTTGAGCAATGTGGGAAGTGCTGGGGCAGTTTGGGACAACAGGGCCAAAATGTCACTTTCACAGTCCCAAAGTGCCATTTTCACAGTAAAAAGGCCTGGTTCACTTTTGCTTAGCTTAGTCTGTAACTTGAAAACTATGTACCGTATGGCCCTATAAACTGTGTTGGGATGAAAGCTAGCCACTTTGAGCAATGTGGGAAGTGCTGGGGCAGTTTGGGACAACAGGGCCAAAATGTCACTTTCACAGTCCCAAAGTGCCATTTTCACAGTAAAAAGGCCTGGTTCACTTTTGCTTAGCTTAGTCTGTAACTTGAAAACTATGTACCGTATGGCCCTATAAACTGTGTTGGGATGAAAGCTAGCCACTTTGAGCAATGTGGGAAGTGCTGGGGCAGTTTGGGACAACAGGGCCAAAATGTCACTTTCACAGTCCCAAAGTGCCGTTTTCACAGTAAAAAAAAAAGATTCATTTTGCTTAGCTTAGTCTGTAACTTGAAAACTATGTACCGTATGGCCCTATAAACTGTGTTGGGATGAAAGCTAGCCACTTTGAGCAATGTGGGAAGTGCTGGGGCAGTTTGGGACAACAGGGCCAAAATGTCACTTTCACAGTCCCAAAGTGCCATTTTCACAGTAAAAAGGCCTGGTTCACTTTTGCTTAGCTTAGTCTGTAACTTGAAAACTATGTACCGTATGGCCCTATAAACTGTGTTGGGATGAAAGCTAGCCACTTTGAGCAATGTGGGAAGTGCTGGGGCAGTTTGGGACAACAGGGCCAAAATGTCACTTTCACAGTCCCAAAGTGCCATTTTCACAGTAAAAAGGCCTGGTTCACTTTTGCTTAGCTTAGTCTGTAACTTGAAAACTATGTACCGTATGGCCCTATAAACTGTGTTGGGATGAAAGCTAGCCACTTTGAGCATTGTGGCAAGAGCTGGGGCAGTTTGGGACAACAGGGAACGAACAGGGCCAAATTCTCACTTTCACAGTCCCAAAGTGCCATTTTCACAGTAAAAAGGCCTGGTTCACTTTTGCTTAGCTTAGTCTGTAACTTGAAAACTATGTACCGTATGGCCCTATAAACTGTGTTGGGATGAAAGCTAGCCACTTTGAGCAATGTGGGAAGTGCTGGGGCAGTTTGGGACAACAGGGCCAAAATGTCACTTTCACAGTCCCAAAGTGCCATTTTCACAGTAAAAAGGCCTGGTTCACTTTTGCTTAGCTTAGTCTGTAACTTGAAAACTATGTACCGTATGGCCCTATAAACTGTGTTGGGATGAAAGCTAGCCACTATGAGCAATGTGGGAAGTGCTGGGGCAGTTTGGGACAACAGGGCCAAAATGTCACTTTCACAGTCCCAAAGTGCCATTTTCACAGTAAAAAGGCCTGGTTCACTTTTGCTTAGCTTAGTCTGTAACTTGAAAACTATGTACCGTATGGCCCTATAAACTGTGTTGGGATGAAAGCTAGCCACTTTGAGCAATGTGGGAAGTGCTGGGGCAGTTTGGGACAACAGGGCCAAAATGTCACTTTCACAGTCCCAAAGTGCCATTTTCACAGTAAAAAGGCCTGGTTCATTTTTGCTTAGCTTAGTCTGTAACTTGAAAACTATGTACCGTATGGCCCTATAAACTGTGTTGGGATGAAAGCTAGCCACTTTGAGCAATGTGGGAAGTGCTGGGGCAGTTTGGGACAACAGGGCCAAAATGTCACTTTCACAGTCCCAAAGTGCCGTTTTCACAGTAAAAAAAAAAAGATTCATTTTGCTTAGCTTAGTCTGTAACTTGAAAACTATGTACCGTATGGCCCTATAAACTGTGTTGGGATGAAAGCTAGCCACTTTGAGCAATGTGGGAAGTGCTGGGGCAGTTTGGGACAACAGGGCCAAAATGTCACTTTCACAGTCCCAAAGTGCCATTTTCACAGTAAAAAGGCCTGGTTCACTTTTGCTTAGCTTAGTCTGTAACTTGAAAACTATGTACCGTATGGCCCTATAAACTGTGTTGGGATGAAAGCTAGCCACTTTGAGCAATGTGGGAAGTGCTGGGGCAGTTTGGGACAACAGGGCCAAAATGTCACTTTCACAGTCCCAAAGTGCCATTTTCACAGTAAAAAGGCCTGGTTCACTTTTGCTTAGCTTAGTCTGTAACTTGAAAACTATGTACCGTATGGCCCTATAAACTGTGTTGGGATGAAAGCTAGCCACTTTGAGCAGTGTGGGAAGTGCTGGGGCAGTTTGGGACAACAGGGCCAAAATGTCACTTTCACAGTCCCAAAGTGCCATTTTCACAGTAAAAAGGCCTGGTTCACTTTTGCTTAGCTTAGTCTGTAACTTGAAAACTATGTACCGTATGGCCCTATAAACTGTGTTGGGATGAAAGCTAGCCACTTTGAGCATTGTGGCAAGAGCTGGGGCAGTTTGGGACAACAGGGAACGAACAGGGCCAAAATGTCACTTTCACAGTCCCAAAGTGCCATTTTCACAGTAAAAAGGCCTGGTTCACTTTTGCTTAGCTTAGTCTGTAACTTGAAAACTATGTACCGTATGGCCCTATACACTGTGTTGGGATGAAAGCTAGCCACTTTGAGCAATGTGGGAAGTGCTGGGGCAGTTTGGGACAACAGGGCCAAAATGTCACTTTCACAGTCCCAAAGTGCCATTTTCACAGTAAAAAGGCCTGGTTCACTTTTGCTTAGCTTAGTCTGTAACTTGAAAACTATGTACCGTATGGCCCTATAAACTGTGTTGGGATGAAAGCTAGCCACTTTGAGCAATGTGGGAAGTGCTGGGGCAGTTTGGGACAACAGGGCCAAAATGTCACTTTCACAGTCCCAAAGTGCCATTTTCACAGTAAAAAGGCCTGGTTCACTTTTGCTTAGCTTAGTCTGTAACTTGAAAACTATGTACCGTATGGCCCTATAAACTGTGTTGGGATGAAAGCTAGCCACTTTGAGCAATGTGGGAAGTGCTGGGGCAGTTTGGGACAACAGGGCCAAAATGTCACTTTCACAGTCCCAAAGTGCCGTTTTCACAGTAAAAAAAAAAAGATTCATTTTGCTTAGCTTAGTCTGTAACTTGAAAACTATGTACCGTATGGCCCTATAAACTGTGTTGGGATGAAAGCTAGCCACTTTGAGCAATGTGGGAAGTGCTGGGGCAGTTTGGGACAACAGGGCCAAAATGTCACTTTCACAGTCCCAAAGTGCCATTTTCACAGTAAAAAGGCCTGGTTCATGCTTAGCTTAGTCTGTAACTTGAAAACTATGTACCGTATGGCCCTATAAACTGTGTTGGGATGAAAGCTAGCCACTTTGAGCAATGTGGGAAGTGCTGGGGCAGTTTGGGACAACAGGGCCAAAATGTCACTTTCACAGTCCCAAAGTGCCATTTTCACAGTAAAAAGGCCTGGTTCACTTTTGCTTAGCTTAGTCTGTAACTTGAAAACTATGTACCGTATGGCCCTATAAACTGTGTTGGGATGAAAGCTAGCCACTTTGAGCAATGTGGGAAGTGCTGGGGCAGTTTGGGACAACAGGGCCAAAATGTCACTTTCACAGTCCCAAAGTGCCATTTTCACAGTAAAAAGGCCTGGTTCACTTTTGCTTAGCTTAGTCTGTAACTTGAAAACTATGTACCGTATGGCCCTATAAACTGTGTTGGGATGAAAGCTAGCCACTTTGAGCAATGTGGGAAGTGCTGGGGCAGTTTGGGACAACAGGGCCAAAATGTCACTTTCACAGTCCCAAAGTGCCATTTTCACAGTAAAAAGGCCTGGTTCACTTTTGCTTAGCTTAGTCTGTAACTTGAAAACTATGTACCGTATGGCCCTATAAACTGTGTTGGGATGAAAGCTAGCCACTTTGAGCAATGTGGGAAGTGCTGGGCAGTTTGGGACAACAGGGCCAAAATGTCACTTTCACAGTCCCAAAGTGCCATTTTCACAGTAAAAAGGCCTGGTTCACTTTTGCTTAGCTTAGTCTGTAACTTGAAAACTATGTACCGTATGGCCCTATAAACTGTGTTGGGATGAAAGCTAGCCACTTTGAGCAATGTGGGAAGTGCTGGGGCAGTTTGGGACAACAGGGCCAAAATGTCACTTTCACAGTCCCAAAGTGCCATTTTCACAGTAAAAAGGCCTGGTTCACTTTTGCTTAGCTTAGTCTGTAACTTGAAAACTATGTACCGTATGGCCCTATAAACTGTGTTGGGATGAAAGCTAGCCACTTTGAGCAATGTGGGAAGTGCTGGGGCAGTTTGGGACAACAGGGCCAAAATGTCACTTTCACAGTCCCAAAGTGCCGTTTTCACAGTAAAAAGGCCTGGTTCACTTTTGCTTAGCTTAGTCTGTAACTTGAAAACTATGTACCGTATGGCCCTATAAACTGTGTTGGGATGAAAGCTAGCCACTTTGAGCAATGTGGGAAGTGCTGGGGCAGTTTGGGACAACAGGGCCAAAATGTCACTTTCACAGTCCCAAAGTGCCGTTTTCACAGTAAAAAGGCCTGGTTCACTTTTGCTTAGCTTAGTCTGTAACTTGAAAACTATGTACCGTATGGCCCTATAAACTGTGTTGGGATGAAAGCTAGCCACTTTGAGCAATGTGGGAAGTGCTGGGGCAGTTTGGGACAACAGGGCCAAAATGTCACTTTCACAGTCCCAAAGTGCCATTTTCACAGTAAAAAGGCCTGGTTCACTTTTGCTTAGCTTAGTCTGTAACTTGAAAACTATGTACCGTATGGCCCTATAAACTGTGTTGGGATGAAAGCTAGCCACTTTGAGCAATGTGGGAAGTGCTGGGGCAGTTTGGGACAACAGGGCCAAAATGTCACTTTCACAGTCCCAAAGTGCCGTTTTCACAGTAAAAAAAAAAGATTCATTTTGCTTAGCTTAGTCTGTAACTTGAAAACTATGTACCGTATGGCCCTATAAACTGTGTTGGGATGAAAGCTAGCCACTTTGAGCAATGTGGGAAGTGCTGGGGCAGTTTGGGACAACAGGGCCAAAATGTCACTTTCACAGTCCCAAAGTGCCATTTTCACAGTAAAAAGGCCTGGTTCACTTTTGCTTAGCTTAGTCTGTAACTTGAAAACTATGTACCGTATGGCCCTATAAACTGTGTTGGGATGAAAGCTAGCCACTTTGAGCAATGTGGGAAGTGCTGGGGCAGTTTGGGACAACAGGGCCAAAATGTCACTTTCACAGTCCCAAAGTGCCATTTTCACAGTAAAAAGGCCTGGTTCACTTTTGCTTAGCTTAGTCTGTAACTTGAAAACTATGTACCGTATGGCCCTATAAACTGTGTTGGGATGAAAGCTAGCCACTTTGAGCAATGTGGGAAGTGCTGGGGCAGTTTGGGACAACAGGGCCAAAATGTCACTTTCACAGTCCCAAAGTGCCATTTTCACAGTAAAAATAAACAGATTAATTTTGCTTAGCTTAGTCTGTAACTTGAAAACTATGTACCGTATGGCCCTATAAACTGTGTTGGGATGAAAGCTAGCCACTTTGAGCAATGTGGGAAGTGCTGGGGCAGTTTGGGACAACAGGGCCAAAATGTCACTTTCACAGTCCCAAAGTGCCATTTTCACAGTAAAAAGGCCTGGTTCACTTTTGCTTAGCTTAGTCTGTAACTTGAAAACTATGTACCGTATGGCCCTATAAACTGTGTTGGGATGAAAGCTAGCCACTTTGAGCAGTGTGGGAAGTGCTGGGGCAGTTTGGGACAACAGGGCCAAAATGTCACTTTCACAGTCCCAAAGTGCCATTTTCACAGTAAAAAGGCCTGGTTCACTTTTGCTTAGCTTAGTCTGTAACTTGAAAACTATGTACCGTATGGCCCTATAAACTGTGTTGGGATGAAAGCTAGCCACTTTGAGCAATGTGGGAAGTGCTGGGGCAGTTTGGGACAACAGGGCCAAAATGTCACTTTCACAGTCCCAAAGTGCCGTTTTCACAGTAAAAAAAAAAAGATTCATTTTGCTTAGCTTAGTCTGTAACTTGAAAACTATGTACCGTATGGCCCTATAAACTGTGTTGGGATGAAAGCTAGCCACTTTGAGCAATGTGGGAAGTGCTGGGGCAGTTTGGGACAACAGGGCCAAAATGTCACTTTCACAGTCCCAAAGTGCCATTTTCACAGTAAAAAGGCCTGGTTCACTTTTGCTTAGCTTAGTCTGTAACTTGAAAACTATGTACCGTATGGCCCTATAAACTGTGTTGGGATGAAAGCTAGCCACTTTGAGCAATGTGGGAAGTGCTGGGGCAGTTTGGGACAACAGGGCCAAAATGTCACTTTCACAGTCCCAAAGTGCCATTTTCACAGTAAAAAGGCCTGGTTCACTTTTGCTTAGCTTAGTCTGTAACTTGAAAACTATGTACCGTATGGCCCTATAAACTGTGTTGGGATGAAAGCTAGCCACTTTGAGCAATGTGGGAAGTGCTGGGGCAGTTTGGGACAACAGGGCCAAAATGTCACTTTCACAGTCCCAAAGTGCCGTTTTCACAGTAAAAAGGCCTGGTTCACTTTTGCTTAGCTTAGTCTGTAACTTGAAAACTATGTACCGTATGGCCCTATAAACTGTGTTGGGATGAAAGCTAGCCACTTTGAGCAATGTGGGAAGTGCTGGGGCAGTTTGGGACAACAGGGCCAAAATGTCACTTTCACAGTCCCAAAGTGCCGTTTTCACAGTAAAAAGGCCTGGTTCACTTTTGCTTAGCTTAGTCTGTAACTTGAAAACTATGTACCGTATGGCCCTATAAACTGTGTTGGGATGAAAGCTAGCCACTTTGAGCAATGTGGGAAGTGCTGGGGCAGTTTGGGACAACAGGGCCAAAATGTCACTTTCACAGTCCCAAAGTGCCATTTTCACAGTAAAAAGGCCTGGTTCACTTTTGCTTAGCTTAGTCTGTAACTTGAAAACTATGTACCGTATGGCCCTATAAACTGTGTTGGGATGAAAGCTAGCCACTTTGAGCAATGTGGGAAGTGCTGGGGCAGTTTGGGACAACAGGGCCAAAATGTCACTTTCACAGTCCCAAAGTGCCGTTTTCACAGTAAAAAAAAAAAGATTCATTTTGCTTAGCTTAGTCTGTAACTTGAAAACTATGTACCGTATGGCCCTATAAACTGTGTTGGGATGAAAGCTAGCCACTTTGAGCAATGTGGGAAGTGCTGGGGCAGTTTGGGACAACAGGGCCAAAATGTCACTTTCACAGTCCCAAAGTGCCATTTTCACAGTAAAAAGGCCTGGTTCACTTTTGCTTAGCTTAGTCTGTAACTTGAAAACTATGTACCGTATGGCCCTATAAACTGTGTTGGGATGAAAGCTAGCCACTTTGAGCAATGTGGGAAGTGCTGGGGCAGTTTGGGACAACAGGGCCAAAATGTCACTTTCACAGTCCCAAAGTGCCATTTTCACAGTAAAAAGGCCTGGTTCACTTTTGCTTAGCTTAGTCTGTAACTTGAAAACTATGTACCGTATGGCCCTATAAACTGTGTTGGGATGAAAGCTAGCCACTTTGAGCAATGTGGGAAGTGCTGGGGCAGTTTGGGACAACAGGGCCAAAATGTCACTTTCACAGTCCCAAAGTGCCATTTTCACAGTAAAAATAAACAGATTAATTTTGCTTAGCTTAGTCTGTAACTTGAAAACTATGTACCGTATGGCCCTATAAACTGTGTTGGGATGAAAGCTAGCCACTTTGAGCAATGTGGGAAGTGCTGGGGCAGTTTGGGACAACAGGGCCAAAATGTCACTTTCACAGTCCCAAAGTGCCATTTTCACAGTAAAAAGGCCTGGTTCACTTTTGCTTAGCTTAGTCTGTAACTTGAAAACTATGTACCGTATGGCCCTATAAACTGTGTTGGGATGAAAGCTAGCCACTTTGAGCAGTGTGGGAAGTGCTGGGGCAGTTTGGGACAACAGGGCCAAAATGTCACTTTCACAGTCCCAAAGTGCCATTTTCACAGTAAAAAGGCCTGGTTCACTTTTGCTTAGCTTAGTCTGTAACTTGAAAACTATGTACCGTATGGCCCTATAAACTGTGTTGGGATGAAAGCTAGCCACTTTGAGCATTGTGGCAAGAGCTGGGGCAGTTTGGGACAACAGGGAACGAACAGGGCCAAAATGTCACTTTCACAGTCCCAAAGTGCCATTTTCACAGTAAAAAGGCCTGGTTCACTTTTGCTTAGCTTAGTCTGTAACTTGAAAACTATGTACCGTATGGCCCTATACACTGTGTTGGGATGAAAGCTAGCCACTTTGAGCAATGTGGGAAGTGCTGGGGCAGTTTGGGACAACAGGGCCAAAATGTCACTTTCACAGTCCCAAAGTGCCATTTTCACAGTAAAAAGGCCTGGTTCACTTTTGCTTAGCTTAGTCTGTAACTTGAAAACTATGTACCGTATGGCCCTATAAACTGTGTTGGGATGAAAGCTAGCCACTTTGAGCAATGTGGGAAGTGCTGGGGCAGTTTGGGACAACAGGGCCAAAATGTCACTTTCACAGTCCCAAAGTGCCATTTTCACAGTAAAAAGGCCTGGTTCACTTTTGCTTAGCTTAGTCTGTAACTTGAAAACTATGTACCGTATGGCCCTATAAACTGTGTTGGGATGAAAGCTAGCCACTTTGAGCAATGTGGGAAGTGCTGGGGCAGTTTGGGACAACAGGGCCAAAATGTCACTTTCACAGTCCCAAAGTGCCGTTTTCACAGTAAAAAAAAAAAGATTCATTTTGCTTAGCTTAGTCTGTAACTTGAAAACTATGTACCGTATGGCCCTATAAACTGTGTTGGGATGAAAGCTAGCCACTTTGAGCAATGTGGGAAGTGCTGGGGCAGTTTGGGACAACAGGGCCAAAATGTCACTTTCACAGTCCCAAAGTGCCATTTTCACAGTAAAAAGGCCTGGTTCACTTTTGCTTAGCTTAGTCTGTAACTTGAAAACTATGTACCGTATGGCCCTATAAACTGTGTTGGGATGAAAGCTAGCCACTTTGAGCAATGTGGGAAGTGCTGGGGCAGTTTGGGACAACAGGGCCAAAATGTCACTTTCACAGTCCCAAAGTGCCATTTTCACAGTAAAAAGGCCTGGTTCACTTTTGCTTAGCTTAGTCTGTAACTTGAAAACTATGTACCGTATGGCCCTATAAACTGTGTTGGGATGAAAGCTAGCCACTTTGAGCAATGTGGGAAGTGCTGGGGCAGTTTGGGACAACAGGGCCAAAATGTCACTTTCACAGTCCCAAAGTGCCATTTTCACAGTAAAAATAAACAGATTCATTTTGCTTAGCTTAGTCTGTAACTTGAAAACTATGTACCGTATGGCCCTATAAACTGTGTTGGGATGAAAGCTAGCCACTTTGAGCAATGTGGGAAGTGCTGGGGCAGTTTGGGACAACAGGGCCAAAATGTCACTTTCACAGTCCCAAAGTGCCATTTTCACAGTAAAAAAAAACAGATTCATTTTGCTTAGCTTAGTCTGTAACTTGAAAACTATGTACCGTATGGCCCTATAAACTGTGTTGGGATGAAAGCTAGCCACTTTGAGCAATGTGGGAAGTGCTGGGGCAGTTTGGGACAACAGGGCCAAAATGTCACTTTCACAGTCCCAAAGTGCCATTTTCACAGTAAAAAGGCCTGGTTCACTTTTGCTTAGCTTAGTCTGTAACTTGAAAACTATGTACCGTATGGCCCTATAAACTGTGTTGGGATGAAAGCTAGCCACTTTGAGCAATGTGGGAAGTGCTGGGGCAGTTTGGGACAACAGGGCCAAAATGTCACTTTCACAGTCCCAAAGTGCCATTTTCACAGTAAAAAGGCCTGGTTCACTTTTGCTTAGCTTAGTCTGTAACTTGAAAACTATGTACCGTATGGCCCTATAAACTGTGTTGGGATGAAAGCTAGCCACTTTGAGCAGTGTGGGAAGTGCTGGGGCAGTTTGGGACAACAGGGCCAAAATGTCACTTTCACAGTCCCAAAGTGCCATTTTCACAGTAAAAAGGCCTGGTTCACTTTTGCTTAGCTTAGTCTGTAACTTGAAAACTATGTACCGTATGGCCCTATAAACTGTGTTGGGATGAAAGCTAGCCACTTTGAGCATTGTGGCAAGAGCTGGGGCAGTTTGGGACAACAGGAACGAACAGGGCCAAAATGTCACTTTCACAGTCCCAAAGTGCCATTTTCACAGTAAAAAGGCCTGGTTCACTTTTGCTTAGCTTAGTCTGTAACTTGAAAACTATGTACCGTATGGCCCTATACACTGTGTTGGGATGAAAGCTAGCCACTTTGAGCAATGTGGGAAGTGCTGGGGCAGTTTGGGACAACAGGGCCAAAATGTCACTTTCACAGTCCCAAAGTGCCATTTTCACAGTAAAAAGGCCTGGTTCACTTTTGCTTAGCTTAGTCTGTAACTTGAAAACTATGTACCGTATGGCCCTATAAACTGTGTTGGGATGAAAGCTAGCCACTTTGAGCAATGTGGGAAGTGCTGGGGCAGTTTGGGACAACAGGGCCAAAATGTCACTTTCACAGTCCCAAAGTGCCATTTTCACAGTAAAAAGGCCTGGTTCACTTTTGCTTAGCTTAGTCTGTAACTTGAAAACTATGTACCGTATGGCCCTATAAACTGTGTTGGGATGAAAGCTAGCCACTTTGAGCAATGTGGGAAGTGCTGGGGCAGTTTGGGACAACAGGGCCAAAATGTCACTTTCACAGTCCCAAAGTGCCGTTTTCACAGTAAAAAAAAATGATTCATTTTGCTTAGCTTAGTCTGTAACTTGAAAACTATGTACCGTATGGCCCTATAAACTGTGTTGGGATGAAAGCTAGCCACTTTGAGCAATGTGGGAAGTGCTGGGGCAGTTTGGGACAACAGGGCCAAAATGTCACTTTCACAGTCCCAAAGTGCCATTTTCACAGTAAAAAGGCCTGGTTCACTTTTGCTTAGCTTAGTCTGTAACTTGAAAACTATGTACCGTATGGCCCTATAAACTGTGTTGGGATGAAAGCTAGCCACTTTGAGCAATGTGGGAAGTGCTGGGGCAGTTTGGGACAACAGGGCCAAAATGTCACTTTCACAGTCCCAAAGTGCCATTTTCACAGTAAAAAGGCCTGGTTCACTTTTGCTTAGCTTAGTCTGTAACTTGAAAACTATGTACCGTATGGCCCTATAAACTGTGTTGGGATGAAAGCTAGCCACTTTGAGCAATGTGGGAAGTGCTGGGGCAGTTTGGGACAACAGGGCCAAAATGTCACTTTCACAGTCCCAAAGTGCCATTTTCACAGTAAAAAGGCCTGGTTCACTTTTGCTTAGCTTAGTCTGTAACTTGAAAACTATGTACCGTATGGCCCTATAAACTGTGTTGGGATGAAAGCTAGCCACTTTGAGCAATGTGGGAAGTGCTGGGGCAGTTTGGGACAACAGGGCCAAAATGTCACTTTCACAGTCCCAAAGTGCCATTTTCACAGTAAAAAGGCCTGGTTCACTTTTGCTTAGCTTAGTCTGTAACTTGAAAACTATGTACCGTATGGCCCTATAAACTGTGTTGGGATGAAAGCTAGCCACTTTGAGCAATGTGGGAAGTGCTGGGGCAGTTTGGGACAACAGGGCCAAAATGTCACTTTCACAGTCCCAAAGTGCCGTTTTCACAGTAAAAAGGCCTGGTTCACTTTTGCTTAGCTTAGTCTGTAACTTGAAAACTATGTACCGTATGGCCCTATAAACTGTGTTGGGATGAAAGCTAGCCACTTTGAGCAATGTGGGAAGTGCTGGGGCAGTTTGGGACAACAGGGCCAAAATGTCACTTTCACAGTCCCAAAGTGCCATTTTCACAGTAAAAAGGCCTGGTTCACTTTTGCTTAGCTTAGTCTGTAACTTGAAAACTATGTACCGTATGGCCCTATAAACTGTGTTGGGATGAAAGCTAGCCACTTTGAGCAATGTGGGAAGTGCTGGGGCAGTTTGGGACAACAGGGCC